>NW_009705311.1:62168-105704 GCF_000703405.1 Apaloderma vittatum
TCCCTACAGGCCTGCAAAATACACTGCTACCTGTTTTATTTTCTTCTTTTTATCATTCTGTATCTCAGGAAGAGCTCATATGCCAATGCAGGTATACCTTTAAACAAGGCACTATTACTGCCTTGTTTAAATACTATTACTTTGCTAACTGTTTTCAAATTACTCAGGTATTGTGCTTTCTGGAGGATGCATAGTCCTGCAGAAGAATTAGTTCTAAATATGGAAAATGCTGCTGCAATATAACATCTCATAACGCTCTTAATAATTTGTAGATTTATGTAATTTTGTGATTATGTAATTATGTAATTTCCCCCCCAATTTTGTCATAACTGATCATCTTCTTTTTCTTTTCCACTTGAATGCTTTTGATAAATGGAAAAGAACAACCAAGATGAAAAAAATGGATCTTTTTTCCTATCATAAACATCTTCAAGCATGTAGTCTTGTGAACAGACAAAGTTAAGACATCATAATAAAATGAATTTTCACCACTAATTTTAGCGATTAATTTATCAGCTGTTAAGTGATCTTTAATGAACAGTGACATATTAAGCCACAAAAAAGGGTTTAAATTACTCTGCAAAGAAAGAGCACTTGAAGTCAACCAGTAAAGTTCAGTAACAGTCCTTTGCCTATTTAACTTTGTAAGTTATAAGTATTACGTTTCAGAAAAAGTATGTAATTCTTATTTTTTAATTATTAACTACATTCATTATTATTTTAATTTAAATTTGAGACAATACTGAGTATGATGTAAAGATTCCTTTCTTGAGGATTAAGTAACCCAAGCCCTAAAAAGGACTAGAAATGGATAATATACAGAATGAAAAAAAAATTGCAAAGGACGGACACTTAGCTGGCCTTTTTAAAATCCATTAAAGGATATGACCCAAATTATTTTTGAAGCCATACACTTTTGTCAATGTTAGGTGATACAAAATAAAAGCCCATAAAATAAGCAAGACTATTAATCATTAAGATCTTTTTCATTAAGAAACTTCAGGAGGAAATAAATTTGAAAGAGCAGAAAAATAAACTGTGCTTATTTTTGCTTTTTATATAGCTCTTCTGTGAAGATAAGAGAAAATTGGTTTATTCCCAAACTTATTAGTGACTTTTAGCTTAGCATATCATAGATACCTGAAATATTTTACAGATGAGCAGGGAGCTTCACTTTATGATTTGTAAATATGGTATATAATGAAACCAGAACAATTCATAATATTGCAGACATGAAGAGTAGTGTCGTATGAAACCAAAAATACATAAATCAGAATTTTATCGTAGGCCATTCAAATAGTCTTCTTCAGACAGCTCAATGAGTACAAAAGACAACCTTACAACAGATTAAAGTCCATTTATTTGAAGATCAGGTCATTACTCTTCTATAGAAGTGCTTAATCTAAAGAGTTTGGTTTTAACAGCTGTTAGTATTTTACAGTGTTGCGGAATTTCCGTATCTAACTATAATCATGCCAAGCAAGATGTAAATTATTTATATCTCTGTCCCACTGGACTTAAAATTCTGAATAATGCTTGTTTTATTTCCCCTTAATGATACACTGTAGTTTCTGTTATTTTCTATTTCCTATATAACTGCTGGTATTATTTCCCTGGAAAACTTAGCATAATGAACTTTGCTAATGATTATAATTAAATAGAACACAAAGCTCTCTAACAGAAAGAAAATATACCTTGTTATAACTTCCTCATATTTTACATTAATTACTTTAATATTTTCACTTTTCAACATATTTGTGGGCCTATGTGTGTCGCATCTTCATAATTATGTACTCTTATAACTCGAATACAGTGTATTTCTAAATACTTTTGCTCTTTTGGCCAAGTTTTCTTTAAATAAGGGTTTTCATTTCTTCCTTTCTGTCCATTTCCTAAAATATCCTTTAATTTCACCAAGAAATAATTTTTTCAACTAATGACAAGCTATTGTTTTAAATATAGTTCTTTCCATTCTTCTCAGGTCATTTTAACATATTCAAAAGAATATTTAAACTTATAAAGGCTGTCCAGTAATTAAACTCAATGACCTTTCTCATTTACAGCTTTTTGAAGAGTGCTCAGGATATGAGTTTGATGAGGAAATTGCTCAAATATTATTAGATAATTAAATTACCCCATTTAAACCTGTGATGTTGGCACCAAGATGACTTTGGATCTCAGTAGTCTGTTAACAAAATTTCTCTACTGTATAATAACTAATGCAATATTCCCATTAAAAAATGGTGTCAGAAACCACCAAGACATACAATTTTTCAAGCATAAATGCTAGTGTGTGTATGTACCTATACACACAGTTTTAAACATGTCAACAAGTCCAACAACCAGTGCTATTCTCTACCATTAAAATCACGGGTGGCATGATACTACAGCAGGCATAATATGTTTGTCATGCACATGAGAGAAGAAACTTTTCCAGGTTCCATACGTCTTCAAAATATAACTTAATGAGGAAAGACGCAAGACAGAACCTCAAGGTTGCCATTTGGAGTCTCTACAAATATAAACACAGGGAAATGCTATGTTTCTAAAATCACAGGTGGCATGATACTACAGCAGGCATAGTCATGCACATGAGAGAAGAAACTTTTCCAGGTTCCATACGTCTTCAAAATATAACTTAATGAGGAAAGACGCAAGACAGAACCTCAAGGTTGCCATTTGGAGTCTCTACAAATATAAACACAGGGAAATGCTATGTTTCTAGACTATGCCTTCAGCAGTCCTGAGACTAATCCACTAGCTGGAATTATTGGAAGTGAGAAGTCCTGGCAGATCAGGAGTGCTTCCAGATGAACCACCCACGTTCCTCTTTCCACTCTGCTGGCCTCGCTGCTCTCCAGAGGAGGGCTTCCTGGCTGAGCACATTCTGCTGCTCATCTAAGGGTGAATTTTCCTTCTCTCCCGACAGTCACAGGCATTGTGAAAATGAATTTATTGCCAACAAACTCAAAAAACAGAAGCTGTCTTAGCTTCAGGCTGCAGCTCCAACCTATTCTGTGCAGAGTTCAAACACATGCCTTTGTCCATATTTTCAAAAGGACTTCAAACTACTGAAAGGAGTCAGAGAGCAACAAAAATTGTTCAAGACTGAAGAGCTCAATCTGTTTGATTCTTCTGAAAGCCATTTTGTTGTAACGTGTATTAAAGTGATCTTCAACATTTCAAGTAGAAGAAAAAAGAATAGAAATAATTCTAGTAATAGAAATAGAAATAATTCTAGTAATAGAAATAGAAATAAGATTAAGTTCAATGACTTCAAATCATATCTAAAACTCTTTACACAGTGCAGAGGATTAATCATAAAGAACAAGATGAAAACAGAAGTTGGTTTGATTCTAACTATTTTGAGCGATTTTCCTTTTCAAAACTAAATGTCATTAAACTTAATATGTCTACATGCCATGTTTGAGTTTGATAAAAAGGGGCCTTCTGAAATAAGCATTTTGTCAGTCCAGTGCTTTCTCAGTGGTGTCTGATCTGACTGTGGATATCTGATTTTGGATATTTAGGGTTCCTTCCTATTGTCCTTAACTAGACCTGCACGCAAGTATTCAAGTGTAGAATTCAGAGCCCTTAATTAACTTCTGCCTAGTGGCAAAACTCCATCAGGGATGAAAAGCATAATGTGGGCAGCAAGTATCTTCTTCTAAAGATACAGTAAAGCACATCGTTGAGATGGCAAACTGGTGACAGCTGCAAGCTACCTTCATTCAGATCTGTCAGCTAATTAATTCCCTGCTAATTTCATTTTAGTTTTGCTTTCAATGTAATCCTTTTAATCTGCACATCATTTCCTTGCTATTCTGTTTGATTCAAGAAAAGTAGCAATAACTGAGTATCTCTTGGGAAGAAATGACAAAACAAATTCTGGGAGTTTTGAACACTTTCATGAGTAATTGATGAAAAATATTATGATTGTAAAATATGCAGTTCATTTCTGCACTTATTTTTAATGGGGCAGGAAAGTTGAAGGGGTTTTATATTTTGTCTAGGTATATTACTTTCTGTTTTAAAGGAAAATTAATTAAGACTTGATTCTAAATCCATGTGCAATCAAAGTCCTTTGGACCACAGACTTGGAATATAAGGAGATAAGGAGAGAAAAAAGTGAAAAGTCTTTCTAATCTAATACCTCTAACACTTTTAAAAAAAAAATTATTATTTATGTCTTCTTTGAAATTTCAGCTGTCAAGCTAACAAGCTTACAAGAAATGGAATACTATTTAATGCTCTGCAAAAAATATCTGTGCCAGTCAGAATAGAATACCTTCTGTAATGAAAAACAAGGCGATTGCATAAAGCATGTCATTCACTGAGTTTCAAAAGTAGAATAGCTGCCTATTACCAAAGATGATACAAACTACAATGGTGAACTGAAGTACACAATAAAAATCCTGTAATGACTATGTCATGTTTTACAGACAATACAGCTGGGATTGAAACCAGGAGAAATGGCTACAGCAGAAGAGAGCAAGAGCTGTATTTTCTTCCAGTAGTAATAGAAGACAGCAGTTATCCTGTCCAGAGCAGCACAAACACAATGACTATCCGTGTTTGCAGATGTGATTCTGATGGTACCATCCTGTCTTGCAATGTGGAAGCAATCTTCTTGCCAGTAGGCCTCAGCACTGGAGCTCTGATTGCAATCTTGTTGTGTATTGTTATACTTCTAGGTTAGTTCTCATGAAACCATGTGAAGTGCATTACTCTGATTATTCACCTGTGAATTAATTTGTGCTGCTATTAGCTCCATTGTTTAACAAAAGCCATCGAAAATGCATGGCAGTTTCTGAGAACGTTTATGTTTCTGTGTTTCTAGAAAAATGTCCCAAAGCACTGACTATGACCGTGAATCTGCTAGCACCTACATGTTAATGAATGAAGAGAACCAGCTTTCAGTGGAATCTAAATCACAATTTTTTCTCTGAAACAATTTTGTTTAAATACCTTTCTTGAAGGATTAATATTTCTAAATTATTGTAAAGGTAGACAAGTCCTACTGACAGTAACATGAGTAAGGACTTAGTAAGGATCTTTATTTAATTCTTAATGCCAACTTAAGCAAAAGGAGAATGAAGAAATGAGAGGAGAAATTAATTGTAATGTAGGCGGTAACTGGCTAGATCCATGTAAAAATGTACAGGAATATTTAATTTCAGGCAGGCATGGGTTCCCTGAGGTGGCATTGTAATTTGATATACGTATTTAAATATTGCCTTATTTACAGCACGCCCAAAGCAGTCAATACTCACATGCATCCTACTTGTAATATAGCCTTAATGAACTGATAACAAAATAAACCCAACTTTGCACCTTACACAGATACAAAGTGGGCTGAAGAAAACTGATGGATTCTTACAAATGCTGGCCTATGCCACTTCTTGATGTTAGTGGGCTTACTAGATCTCCTGCTACACCTTATGTAGGTCTAATGCATACACAAAAATAGTGCAGACACTGAGTATAACATATGGGTAGCTCTTTGCATTTGGATAATACAGTCACTTAACACTTAAGTAAATTCCTGCAGGCTCAGCATTACTAAATAGCTTCTGAGTAGAAGTGGATAAAAGTCAGAATTTCTGTTCTGTGTGAAAATTTTATGTTGTGAGAAAAATCTTGTTTGAAATCAGAACAAGAATGGCAGATGGTAATTCTTTCTGTGGAATAAGAATTAATAACAAATACACCCCTTCTGAAGAGTTTAAACAAAGGAACCTTAGGTCAGTTTTTCAGAAGGAAGAAGAATGCTGTCTCCTTTACCATAATCCCTTGGGACTGCGTTTTTACTTTTAGGAGTTTCCTGGGTAAAAGCAGACAAGAGTGAGCCTCAGCATCAAAGAAATTCCATTATGAAAACAGCTTTAACTTATTTTCACATGAAGGGATAAGTCAATTAGAGCTCTATCTGAAGGCAGGACTCCCAGGATATCTAACCTCTCTGGTAAAGAGCAAAGTGCCCAAAAGTTCTAAACGCACAGCAGTAGCAAAGCCTTTCACATTGCCACCTTTGTGTCCAGCAATCTGGACAGCGTGAACTATGCAGCAGAGAGCCTGGTGCTCTTGTCACAGAGGTCATTTACAATGGCAGATCATGGAGACCTTCAATAGAATTGCCTTGATGCTTCCGTAATGGTTTGTTGAAATAAATACAATTTTGATTAAAAAACCACACAGCATAGTAAATCAAAAATAATTATGTCAAAGACCTCCTTACCAGCACTGCTGTTGATTGATGTTCTTGGCATACACAAAACTAATGAAGGTATTTTAATTCTCACTTTCAACAGAACACAAGACTGAATTACTGAGGTTATGTTTGGAAAGAGAGGTTTTGGTCCTCAAACAACTCCATTCCAATCAGCCTGGAAATATTACTCAGAAAAAACAATGTCTAAATAATGAGATCTCTGGTGCTGTGTGTAACTTAAGAGAATGGCACTTATATGTAGAGTTCCTCCTTGATATTTTATTGGTCAATGTAAAAACTGCTTTTGGACTTTCTTTTCTTGCTGTGAACCTGCCTGACAGTCATTAAAATTGTAGTTGAAGTCTTTCTCATCAAACTCATTTCTACACAAAAGACAGTCAACATATTATTTTAGAATCAGGAGTTATTTTAGACCACACAAGCCTGACCATGAATTTACAATCATTGCAACTTCTCTACTCATTATTGTGTTACTTCACTAACAGCATTTAGAACACTGTCATTTCTACCAAAGGCAGTTAAGAAATAACAAAAAGGCCACTTTACTACAGGCAGATTTTGCATTCAGTTAAATATATCTCCAAAGACAAACTATTGAGAAAAGAAACCCCACAAGCTGATTGGCACTGAGTTGCCATTTGGAATAAAATCAGTTTGTAACATTTTATAATTACACAGAATCACAAAATCGCAGTTGGAAAGTATCTCTAAAGATCATCTAGACCAACCTACCTGCATCAGTTAGAGTAGGTTGCTCAGGGACAAATCCATCTGGGTTTTGAATATCTCCGAGGATGGATGCACCATAACTTCTCTGAGCAACACGATCCAATCCTTAATAAAGAAGCTTTTCTTTTAGATTTTAAGGAATTCCCTCAAATTTCAGCTTGTGCCCATTGCCTCTTGTCCTGTCACTGGGTACCACTCAGAAATACCTGGCTCCATCCTCTTCCATCCATCAGGTATTTATACACATTGTTCCCCCCCGAGACTTCTCCAGGCTGAACAGACTCAGCTATCTCAGCCCCTCCTTGTATGGTAGATGTTCCAATCCCTTAATCTTTGTGGTTCTGCACTGGACTCACTTCCAAGAAGTCCATGTCTGTCTTGTACTGAGGAGCTCAGAACTGGACCCAGAACTCCAAGTGTGTCTCACCAGGGCTGAACAGAGGCAGATGATCATCTCCCTCGACCTGGTGACAGCAAGCTTCGTAATGCATCCCCAAATGATGTTGTCCTTCTTTGCCACGAGGGCACATTGCTGGCTCATGGTAACCTTGTCCATCAGAATCCTAAGTCCTTCTCTATCAAGCTGCTTTCTAGCCAGTCAGTCAACAGCATCTACAGTATGTGGTTATTCCTCTTTTTGTGTAGGACTTGTCATTTCCCTTGGGTGAACTTTGTGGGGTTCCTATTGGCCCATTCACCTAGCCTGGTAAGGTCCCTTTGAATAGTGGCACAACCTCTGTTTTGCAAGTCTGCAAAACTCTGTTTCTGCAAACCTGCTGAGGATACACCTTGCATGATCCATTTCACTTATGAAGATGGTAGGCCAGTATCAACTATTTGTGACTGGCCTCCATCTGTTCTTTGGGCTGTTGATCATAACCTTTAAAGTCTGTCAGTCTGGCTAGCTTTGCAGTCTGCCTCACTGTCTACTTGTCTAGTCCACAGTTCTTCAGTTTTTCTGATTTGGTTGTTACAGGAGAGTGCATCAAAAGGTTTACTAAAGTTAAGATAAAAATAATGCGTTTTTCTCCCATCATCTACCAGTCACCCCACTGTAGAAGGCTATCAGATGAATTAAGCAGAATTTAACCTTTATAAATCCATGCTGACTAGTCCTGATCCTCTTCCTGTTCTTGATATGTTTTAAAATGGTTTCTAAAATAATTTACTCCATCACTTTCCACAAGATCAAGGTGAGGCATACTGGCCTGTAGTTCCCTAGCTCATTCTTGCCCTTCTTCAAGATCGGAGTGACACTTGCTCCAGACCTCAGAAACTTCTCTCAGTCCACACGACCTTTCAAAAACTATCACAAGTGGCCTCAAAATGACATCAGTCATCTCCCTCACCACTTTTATGTGCATCCCATCAGGTACCATGTACTTGTGCGTCCAGTGTGTTTAAGTGTTCCCTAACTTGATCCTCTTCCACCAAGCGTAAGTCTTGCTTGTTCTAGACTTTCCCTCTACTCTCAGGGACCTGTGATTCCTGAAGAACAACCTTACCAAAAAAGACAGTGGCAAAGAATCCATTGAGTAGGTTGGCCTTTTCTGTTTCCTCTGTCAACAGGTCCCTTGCCCCATGCGGCAGTGGGCCCATGTTTTCTCTGTCTTGTGCTGCTGTTGTACTTGTATAAGCCGTTCTTGTGGCCCTTCATGCTCCTCACAGGATTCAGTGCCAGATGGACTTTGACTTTCCTAACCGTTTCCCCACATGTTCAGTCACCATGTTCCTCCTGGCTCACCTGTTTCTGTTTTCACATCTCACATGCCTCTTTTTTTTTTTTTTTTTTGAGATTAGCCAGGAGCTCCTTATTCATCCATGAAGGCCTCCTGCAGCCTTTGCTTGATTTCAGGCTCATCAGGATGGGCTAGTGTTGAATTTGCAGGCAGTGATACTTGAAAGTGAACCAATGCTCCTGAATCCCATTTCTCTCCAGAACCATATCAAGTGGGATTTTTCAAAACAGATCCCTGAAGAGGTCAAAGTCTGCTGTATAAAAAGCTGAAGGAGGACTTTTTTTCCCCTCCATTTCAAAGATTCCAAATTATTTTTTCTCTTTAATACTGTGGATTTTTTTTTCTTTGTAGTGTAGAAATTCGAGTATTTTTCTCTATTTCACTATGGAAGACAAAAATCCCCTCTCCTTGTCTCTCAGCTAAAAAGCTGAAGTCCTGTCCAATTCTATTTGTTCACAAAGCAGGCCAGTAGGAACATTATTTTTTACTTCCTTCAGCAGCACTGAAGAAAGTAAGACTCATATATCAATAGCAAATGACTTTTCATTGACTGGAGCACTTCTATTTTTAGAAGAATAGTAGGACCATATTTTGTAAGGAATAAAGTCCCTTTGATTGCTTATAGATTTCAAAGGCAGATATGTCAGAGTACCAAATTATTTCTATGCATGTCTTAACTTCAGTTTTCTCTCATTACAGTCATTGTGGTACTGTATGTAGCCCTACGGAGGCAGAAGAAAAAGGACACCCTGATGACCTCTAAAGAAGACATCAGAGATAATGTTATCCATTATGATGATGAAGGAGGTGGAGAAGAAGACACCCAGGCTTTTGACATTGGTGCCCTGAGGAATCCCAAAGTGATTGAAGATAACAAAATGCGCAGGGACATAAAACCAGACACGTTGCGTTTTCCGCGTCAGAGACCACCAGTGGAAGATAATACAGACATAAGAGATTTTATTAATCAAAGGCTGCAGGAGAATGATGTAGACCCATCTGCACCCCCCTATGACTCCTTGGCAACCTATGCTTATGAAGGAAATGGATCTGTTGCAGAGTCTCTCAGCTCTATAGACTCCCTTACTACAGAGGCAGACCAGGATTATGACTATCTGAGTGACTGGGGACCTCGCTTTAAGATCTTGGCAGACATGTTTGGAGAAGAAGAAAGTTATAACCCTGACAAAGTCACTTAAGTACAACTACAACAGCGAAATAAAAGGAAAAGTAAACCAATATCAATTTTAAAATATAAACCGAAGCTTTATATAGGACAGGATTCCTTTGATTATAAAAGACAGCAACTGTTTCCAGCAAGTTACTACATTCATCATACTGTCAGTTTTGGTTTGATCTGCAAAGGAAAGATAAATCCTATAATATACACAGTTTTTTTGTTGTTGTTATTTTGTTACTCTGGAATTACACTGAGACAAGCTCAGGCCTACAAGGAACAGTTTACTGACCCGACTTAGAAAGAAGATAGCTTTCTGGCATCACGGTGGAAGAGTGGTAGCTTTTTCGTAATTCCACTAAAGTGCCTATTGAAACTCTTATCATTTCAGTTTTAAAGAGTCTGCTGTGATGGTGTTACAATACTGAATGGTAAATTGGACAAGAATTTTGAGACAAGAAGCAATAGCAACATCCTGACTTCTTTTAGAACAAAAATGGAGATCACGTCTTGGAGTATATGTAATGACTAAAACTAAGGGGGTGTACATTGTGTTTGGGGGCTATATTTGTGGGTTTGTGGGGGTTTTTTTAAAGAAAACAAACAGTATGTCAAGAAGCCACATTTCTTCTTCCACAATTTCACTGGAAATTTAAATTTAAAATACTCACTTGGAAGATGTAAAGCCCAAATTAAAAAGGAAAAGACCATAGCATACATCAATGAATGAAAATGTTCATGCAAATATTACATTTTTCCAAAATAATAAAAAGGTGAAAGTAGCTGTTCTTTAATGTGAAGGCATTTTCCCTTGACTCCCCCTCTTCTTTTAATCTTATACTATTATTAGAACGTAAAATGGAGAGGGTTTTTTAAGAATATTATTGTATTTTTAGTACCAAGACATGTTTTCCCTTGTAAGTGTCACTAAAGAAGTACATGTAAAGAACTCGTATCCCTTTTCTTTTGCAATTAAATTGTTACTCTGTACGTACTATAGGCATACATGTCATAGAGATGGTTGTTATTTTTCAGCTGACCATCTGCTGTAGTTCAGCATATCATTGTATTTCACTGCTAGACCCACATCAAACATTTAAGAAAGCCTTTTGAGGATGGAAACCGTATTGATTTTGTTCTTGCCAAAATATGGTTAGAGGCAGAATAAAAATATAAAACAGTATGTTTGTCCACATTTTATATACATAACCATGCATAAATGTAGCTGTGCAGGTAACACAAGTATAGATACGCGCAAGGCATTATGCCGTGGAAGATCTCTTATAAAACTATTTCATGTGACTTTTTTTCTGATGATCTAAGACATAGACATTTTGTAAGGCAATGGTTTATGACCCCGAAAGTGCATATATCCTTACACTATCCTTCTAAAATCCCCTTAGTGCTATACAATCTGCTTCAGCTTCACTCATGATTAATGGCACTGGCAAGGACAGCCTGAGTCTTTCATGAATCAGAAGTCTTTTATTCACCTTAGGTCCTACAGCTTACTTTTTTTACTGCTGAAGGATAAATAACAATCAGGTGTAGTTAGCTCACAAGCCTGATATTAACATACACAATGTTCCTTTTAATCTCTTGGGGATATGTAAAGGTTTTCAAAGTTGTATAAATTAATCTCCCAATAAGACTTTAAAAGGTGTATAAGTTCAAATAAGTTTTGGATCATTTGGTACAATTGGACAGGACTGCATTGAAAGCGCAATTGGCATAGCTTCTACCAGCAGAATGCTGGGGAAGAGACACAGCAGATGGTAACAAAGGTTTGTGTTTTTTTCTCATTATTAGCAAATCACAGAATCACAGATTGGAAAAGACCTTTAGATTATCAAGTTCAACCACTAACCTAACACTGGCAAGTTCTTGATGGAACCATACCCCTAAGCACTATGTCTACAGGACTCTTAAACACCTCCAGGGACGGGAACTCCACCACTGCCCTGGGCAACCCATTCCAATGCCTGATAATCCTTGCAGTAAAGAATTTATTCCTAATATCCAGTCTAAACTTCCCTTGGCACAACTTGAGCCCATTTGCTCTTGTCCTATCACTTGTTACTTGGTGGAACAGACCAATTCTCCCCTCTCTACAACCTCCTTTAAGGTAGTTGTAGAGAGTGATAAGATCTCCCCTCAGCCTCCTTTTCTCCAGGTTAAATAGCCCCAGTTCTCTCAGCTGCTCCTCGTAAGACTTGTGCTCTAGACCCTTCACCAGCTTTGTTGACCTTGTATCCTATGTTCCCTGGAAGACGGACTAAGCCAACAAAAGCTCTCTACTCACTGAACAGGGAAGTAGATGGAGTAGTGGTGCCCATTTACCAGCACCATAATTTTCATGTGGAAGCTAATGCTTTTAATTTTCACACATCTTGGCAGCAGAGCAAAGGTAACTTGGTATGGCAGAGTGGGCCTAAACCAGAGGTCTGAAAAAAAATCAAATACGTATATATCTTTGCTACTAGTTACAACAGCTATTCGATTCACAGAAAATTCACACTTGGGGAGGTTTTTAGCAATGCTTCCTCATGCAGCATATGCACAGCAATGCTTCCTACTCTACTGCCACAGCTAAAACAAGCATCTGACGCTGCTCATTTACAGTTGTGCAGTCCTGCAGCCAAACTCTGCTCTTAGTATTAGTCCTTTACACGTATTTCCCTGGTAAAGTCAACACAAGTGAGAGCAGTATTTGACTTTTTGACATCACATGGCATGCTTGCACCTGAGAAAGTTGTATTTGTAGTGGATACTGGGTGAACATTAGGTCTCTTGAATAGGTTGGAATTTGCTCTAAGCAGGGCAGTCTCTATGAATGCCTGGCTTCCAAAAATGGCTAGACAGAAAATGGGGTCTTAAACATGCTGCTACACAGAATACATATTTGAGAGTGAGTTGCTGTATGTTACATTAATACCAAAATTGAATATCAAATGCATATTTTTTACATTTAAGAGGTTTGTAACTGAAATGTTTCTATCACATGATTAATAAACCTCCAGGAAGATGAAAGAAATAAATTGGTGTGTAATTAGTAATGCACTTGTCCTATATTAAAATATTTTAAGGCCTTTAAAGAGTGATCAAACAATTTTAATGGGTATTTTTACTAAACAGCTCTGTAGAACTAAGGAAAAGGATTTCTTTTCATCTGTGCATAACCCGGGATCCAGGAAATTTTTTTTAATTCCATGTTCCATTCCATTCTTTTTCTAAAAGATGCTTTTCAGGTTTTTGACATCTTATTTTTTAAAAGGTGATTAGACAAAAATGGAATTTACAAGGTTTAAACTATGTCAAGGCCTCTGAAGACATGAAATCAATGGGATTAAGGAACCCCAGTGTATTTGTAAATTGTATCTGATAACTACTTCAGTTTTTAAGCACCGCATCTTCAATCAAAATGTTGGATGTCTGTCTTTCTCTTGATTGTGAAAAGAGCCATAAACTTCAAATTCTATCAGAGTGACATAAAGCTCAGACAATGTTTAAAAGGCACAGAAGGGATAGAATTGAGAGAAATACTTTTACTTAAATTTCCAAACTTAAAACACTGGTGCAAAAATATCTAGCAGCATCTTAAGTGTCTCTACAGCGCCACCATTGCAAATCCCAAGACGTAGTGTAAAATGCCTTCTGCACACAAAAGCACGGAGACACTTCACTGGCACAAATAAATCCATGTTTTAAGTTAAATAGTTATGACATGCACTAGCGGAGCTGAAATAAACATCTAAATGTAAGGCATTCAGCTAGGAAAGGAAGTATCTAAGAAAATGTAACTAGTAAGCCTACATTGTGGACATAGAGAACTAAAGAAAAAATTACAACAGAATATTTGAAAATAGTTTCAGAAAAGAAGGAAAACGTCTGCCCTGCTCTTCCAAGAAAGCAGAAAATGCCAGTTAGGAACATTCAGACAATTTCTCTATGTTGTCAGAACATTAAAGATTGCTAATATTTAAATTTAAGAATGCTACCACACAAACCTAAAAATGCTGCTTTTCTTGAAATGCAGTTCTGCAGTATTTTTCAGTGCGTTAAGCAGCAATGATTTGGACAGCAACGACAGTAGATGATGTCTCTTGCACAAAGTATCTTTGAATGTTTAGATTTTTACAGGTTATACTTATTTTATACATTTGCTTTAAGATTTACTGTTCAAAATAAAAATCACAAGTACTAAGGATTTATTCTAGGTTATGGAAGCAGAGGTGACTATGGAGTAAAGAGCAATAAATGACTCAACAACTTACTGACAATATTATTCTACAGACTACCATGAGTATATTCTTGCCTCAAGAATAAAATATCCACATCCACATCATTCACACTAATAAAAAATGTAGTTCTGCAGGTGCTATGTTTATTATAGATTTATGTCCATTATTGTTATGAAAGAGTTCTTAAGACTGTGTTGTGAAATAACAAATCTCTATTAAATGAATACAGCAAGAAAATAGAATAATTCACTGGGTTGCGGACATTTTGTATGACACTAGTGACTAGATTTTACTTGCCGAGATTTGGGGTTATAAATTCTTTGCAGTTATTTTATTACTTTTATTACTAATATTATTAACATAGAAATTTAATTCCCGTGTGCATAGAAATGTTTCTGAGCTTTAGAAACCTTCATGAAAACAAATAATGAAACGACCCCTAATAATAACCCTGCTGAGGTGACATTTAAGTGTGAATGAAAATCAAGTTTATATTGCACCCCTTCACAGCCTTCTCTTAATGGTAAATCTATAATAACTTGATTCCTTTTCTCTTCTTGTTTAAATCAAGAATGAGAAATGCTGTCTGAACACGAGCAATAGTTGCTATTTTGAGAAAAAGTAAGTTCCTCTTCTATTTGCTTAATTTATAACCTTCCTTTATTCAACTCTAGTTTTTCAACTAAAATCCCCAGATAATTTTTTTTTCTATCTTACTTTTATTGCCATGGTCCCAGTCAAAATACTTCTCAGGACTCAGGAAGATTTTATCAATGCGTGTAATACCTGATGGATGGAAGTAAAGAAGATGGAGCCAGACTTAGTGCTGCCTTCAACCCTTGATGCTTTAGCCTCTTCAGGTTACTTTGAAGTTTGATCTTTATCCCCCTGTGTGTTCATCACTCTTCCACTTGTGGGTCTCAGTACATACCTGATTACAGCTCAGCTTTCCTGGTAGAAATGTCTGACCAAAAAAATACATGGCACAGCAGTAAAGGCGCAAAATTGTAGTTTGGGTTTACATAACATGTTTCAGAACGAACATCAACCTAATGCTCTTCAAACCGATTATCAGCAGAAGTCAGATTATGAACTTAATAAGGAAAAAACTAATCACAATGTCAAACCTTTGAGTATATTTTCTCCCATCCTTCTACAGTATGTAACTCACCTGCTTTCTATAAAGGCAAAGAGACATAAAGAGAAAAGGGTGAAAGACTCTGGAGTTACGTCCTTTTTCTTCTGCTATTTGTTATCAGTATTCCTTTATATATGTAAATAACAATCTAATATTTCTTAGCTCAGTTTTATTTCTTATTCATATTCTGTGAAACTAAGGGATACTTGACAGTGACAAATGAAAAACATAAAAATGTTTCAAAAGCAGTACTGCAATATATACTCTGCAATTCTTAAAAGGAGGAATTTGAGGACAGAAATGCAGCTTTTTTCATGTTTGCTGAATGTACCTCACCAATGAATGACTATTGATCTTCTAAGTGCTATTGCAGAATTGGCAAGTGTTTTGTTTCACTTTCTAGACCTAATTTGTATAATTGCAATTGTAGTGACTTAAATTGAATCATTTCAGGTTACATACCTGAGATGTTTAGTCCAGATCATGTGACTGAAAGTACCTAATATCCTATGTAGTCAAGAAACCGACCATGGTAAGTAAACTCAAAAAGTGATTAATGAAAACATCTACTGACCAGAGATATTCAACCACAGATACTGTGGTCTGAATTGTTGCCTATCTGGAAGACAGTTCTCTGAAGCACAAGCTGACAGAGATGCTCGAGTCATCTCTTGATGGTTATGGAGAGGAATGCCCTGCCAGAGCTCAGATTTTATGGAACAGCATATTGATTTGACAACTCACATAGGTAATAGCTCTAGAAAACTGTTGTCACAAGCAGAGTGAAACTCCTATTTCAAACACTAAGCAGCAAAAGAAACAAATACATGGGAAAAGCTAAACAGCACAATTCTTCCCATTGAAATAGTCTGTAAGGAACTGTAGGGCAGAATGGCCTCCCTAGAAATAGCACACCACTTCTGATCTGTAATTCAAAGACCATTTATGCTTTTGCACTAAAGCACTGCAGGATTAAATGAAACAGCATAACATGAAACAGATAAAATGTGGTGAGCCATGACTAATCTCTCCATTTTGTTAAAAGTCTCTGAGCCGAACTAGGCTCCATTATGCCTGTTATTTTCTCTGTATTTGAGAATTCAGAAATCTGCCTTCTTTTCTGCATGTGACAGAGCCTCTGTGGTGGGCTGGCCCCAGTCAGCAGCTAAGCCCCAAGAAGCCACTTGCTTACTACTCTCTATCCCCATGGGAATGGGTGATCGAATAGAAAAAGTGAAAGTCATGGCTCAAGATAAAGACAGTTTAATAAGTGAAGGAAAGAGGAAGTGATAAAAAAACCAAACACAAACTGATAAACTCACCGCCTCCTACAGGTAGATGGATGCCCTTTCATTCTCCAAGCAATGACTACCTCCCAAGTAAAACCCTCCCCACAGGTTTATTGCTGAGCATGACGTCGTATGGTATGGGATTTCCCTTTGGTCAGTTGGCATCAGCTATCCTGGCTGTGTCCCTTCTCATCGTCCTGCTTGCTGGAGTGTCAGAACGAGAAAAACAAAGCCTTGGCTATTCAGCAATAGCCAAAACACTGTTGTGCTCTCAATCCTAGTTTAGTGACAGATGCAGACCCAGATCCAGTACAGCCTCCAAAGGTATGATGAAGAATGAGTAATCCACAGCCCTCTCACAGACACCCATGTAAAATGCATGATCTCATTTACTCACAACTGAAAACATACTTCCTCTCAAGACAGCATGCCCAGTTCTTGGAGAAGCTGTCCATAGATTGTCGTTACTAACTGAGATAACTTTTCTATGGAGACCTTTTGTTAAGGTAGAAATCAGAATTTAGTGTACTCCTGAAAATCCTCTCACTTCATGCCTTTTCCTGTTTACATTTGCCAGATTGCCTCAGCCTTGACAGTGCTCAGTAACACATCTGTCACACAGGCTGTAAACGTTACTTGCAGAAATCTTTCAAAATAAACGAACAAAACTGATTTTGCCAAATGGCAAGAAACTCACTCCATCTGATACAATAGCTCAGCAGTTAAATCACGCACACAAAATTGAAGAGCCCCGGTTTTGATACCATCCAAATGTTACTGCAAATAAGGATCTTGCTTCTCCCAAGAGCATGAGGCCACTATTGTGTTCCTCCCACCACCTGCTGAAGCTGTGTAAAGACTGTGTATGACTTATTAAGCCAAACCCAGAAAACATAACATGCTCCATAGGAAAGGTTAAGCTCACAAGTCAGGCACTTTGTTGTCTGGCTTCTTCTCCCACTGCTAGTCCTGAGCCTTTTACAGGCTCTGAAAAGACCCTGGCAAACTCCTCTTCTCTGCCTCAAGAGAAAACGAACCTTCATTCATGTATTTCTTTCAGGAACTTCTCCTTCTCTGAAAGGAAGATTAAAATACCTATTTTACAAGAGGATTGGGCTTGATCGATCAACAATAAATATAGGCTGGGACTGAAAATTCTCCAACTAGATCTAGTCAGGTACACGATGATTTTCCTCTCAGTCTTTTGCTAATAAATTAGTCACTCTCACTCACCTTTGTGAAGTATACAGAAAATCTGGATATCTAGTCCAACGTCTAGCCTTGAAGTACTGTCTTGACCTTTTTTCCTGGCCTAAAGTTGCTTTCTCAGTAAAAGAAAATCAAAAGCTTTTTTTCCAGCTGCTTAATAGTTGCTAATTTTGTCTGTGCTTGCACATGCTGAATCAGTAATATTTAACATAATTGAAGAAATTTGTTCTGTTTTCTATTTATAGTACTAGAAGCACTTATAAAGGAGCCTACTGCAGGTAATAATTTTTTAAAATATGCAGAGGAATGTGTTTCCTGACTTCCTCCTGCAATGCTCAGACACCAAGAGCTTGAAAAGCAAAATTTCGGAGAAAAATATAGTCTTTATGAAAAATCCATGGGAAAACAGTAAGCAATTTTTAATGAGAGATCAGAACACAATTTTCCCTGTATGTGACAGGGCATCTGGATATGTCAGTTAACTATTTAACAGATACAAATACTTTTAGCAATAAAATGTTGTATTTTTTTTTAACTTACATCATTTTGTCATGTTTTATGAATGCTTGACTTTGGATGTCATACATGTTTTACAGTAACAGAGACACTCTGAATACTACATTCACTCCTGATTTACACTGGCATAAGCCTTGTATATGCAAATAATAGTTATTTTGAGTTGCAAAGTCTGTTCTGCAGTACAGAACAAGTTTTCACTGAGAACATGTATATTCACCAGTCTACTTTGGCATCTTTAGGCACTGAAAGAGGAAATATGCTTTCAACAGGATATGTGTTAAAAAATAAATACATGAACTTAAGCATAGCTTTAAAGCTTTAGCATGATTCACAGGACAAACAGAAGTAAAGAGAAAACACTGATCTACATGAGGTACAGCATACTAGAATAAATTGTCAGCATTTTTTTAGTACTAGTCAATATCTTTCAAATTATATCCCATTAAAAACAGAAAAAGCTAATGAAAAATCTAAAATATACTACCTATCTAGACAATAAAATCTCTTTTTTAAACCCTGAGTTTCTTACATAAAAATTAAAGTGGTTTTCACTTTACAGTCAGGCAAAGTTAGGACTACACAGGAAATATCTTTACTCATCTGGATTTGGTAGTGTCTAATTTCCTTTATCACATTGTACTTACACAGTTGATTTTTCTTTCTCCTAGTCATTACAAAGTTATTTTTCAAATGTATTTAATCCAATTTGGTGACATATTTATTCTAAATCACTAAGTTTTAAAACTAAGTGCTGAGCATTTTTAATAAATATTGAAAATTGCCTGAAGTATTTTTTTCAATGATCGATACATTCAGCATACTTATTTCTAAGCATCTGAAGTAACTTAAGGAAATTGTTTCACCATTAATCTGGCAATTTCATTAGGATGAATCATTCCAGTATAAAGACTCTCACTAAGATTGCTTAGTTTGCCAAAATCAACGATGGAGACAAGCTCTATTCAAAGCATAGTCATGCTGCTCTGTGAAAATAAGCTGAAATGGAATAAGGAGAAGTCTGGAAAGGCTTCAAAGCCTCTTCTGGTTGAAAGCCTTGATTAGCACCACAAAGAAATCTAACACCATGTACTTTCACGCAAGTCAGGCACAACATCTCTTAAGGCCTATGTCTGACTGGCTGAGTCAGCATGACTATCTGAAAAATGTTATACGGCCAAGAAATTATGGTAATGGCATGCAGATGGATTGGAAAATAAACACAGCTCAAGGACTAATGTATAGCTAGAGTTAGTTTCATCTTCCAGACATAAGATTCAGTCTATTTCACCAGGCTATTTAAAGCATTCTTTCTAGAATAATTTCCACTTTTACAGCAAATTAAACAACAGATAATTTAGGTACCAAAACCTCTTTTGATCTATAGACAGTGATATGTCATCATTTGTATAAGAGATGTCCACCAATATCCTGAATTACTATTATATTGGTCTGTTTTGAAGAGTTAGTTAAGTAGGATTACTCATGTGCTGTTACTCTTGATCACTTAAAGCGGATGATGAAATCATTCTGTATTGGATATAGCCCCTAAACCCCAAACCATGCTGTTGCCCATCTGTCCACTAACTCACATTTTTGCAGCAGTCTACACTCACAATAGCCTGTAATCATAGAATCATGGAATGCATTGGACTGGAAGAAACCTTTAAAGGTCATCTAGTCCAACCCCCTTGCAGTGAGCGGGGACAATTACAAAACTTGATGCACAATCGATATGGTCCTTATCACAACTGTTTTGTGGCATAGCATACTCATATTATTACACATGAGCATTGAGATCCTCTTTTGCTCTAATTCAGGTGTGGTATAGCTCTTGCTTCCCTGCTCTTGCTTGACATGCTCTGTATTGGAGGAAGAATGTTTGCAGCTCTTTCCGTTGTTCTGAGAAATAGCTGAAGATGACTTTGCTACAGGGCAGAAAGATGAGTAGAACACAAATACATATACGGACTACACATCTCCAAAACACCAGATGATAACTAATCTATTCTTTGTGTTTGAGACCCGTCACCTATATATGCTTATGGCTCAGATGAGATGTGACAGGCATGCAGTCCTTTCTCCCACAAAAGGAGTGTGGAATGCAGTTTGGGAAATGGTATATGGCCCTTGTATATAATAAACAGAAAACAAGTTCTTTGCTGCAGGGACTTGATTCATTCATGCAGCAGAGCAGCTAAGGAGAATTCGGTCTCCCAGCATCTACCTGCAAGGAATCTCTAGTGTAAGACAAACTCCACATTGCTATCTCCTTGAAAGACTGACTTCTGCTTATGATTAATGGGGGCTGGGAGTTAATGCGAAGGGCAAGGGTACTATGGAAGAGAGGTCTCTACCATTCATCTCTACTTGTTTTATTTGAGCATCAGCCTTACAGTCACTTGGTAAAAAAAAATATGTCAGCATTAGAAAGAATAATAAAGGTAACAGTGCTGACTTCTCATCTCTACCAGGATAACAATGAAAGACTAAGAAGATGACCACCATGATAAGTTTCCTGTTCTATGTGATATATGACCAAGTTTCATTCCTGGAAAAGCTCAGATTCTCCTATTAACAAAACTTAACAGCTGAAGTGATGATCATACTTGTGAGGTTTCAGAAAACAGCACTATATTAGTTAACAACTACTAAGTGAAGAAGGTTGAGGCACAGGAATTTCATCAGCTTTCTGACAGGTGCAGCACCAGTGACATGTAAAACCACACACCTTATAGGTCTTATAATTTTAATTTATAATAGAAGATTTACATTTCAGAGGAACTTGACTCAAATTTGACATAAATTTTCACTCATTTCACTGTGTTTAGCTGCGAAATTGTTTTGTTTAGTACAAGCCAAGAGGGCTGCAGATCATTCATGCTCATTCTTCTAATTTGCATGCACTTCTATTTCTTTTTAAGGTTTATTCTCTGACAAATACAAAACTAGAAAGTAAATATATAGAAACATGAAATATACATTCTTGCCATGTAAGATAAGTATGTACTGAAAAGGCATTAGGTAATTGTTGAAGGTTGGGTTGGCTCAGATTACATAGTTTCCATTTATGAAATGTATAGAGAATTGATACTTAATAATAAAGATCACAGTATGCAGATGCTTTATAATCAATGTAACAGAAGAAGCAGATATGAATGCAAACAGCAAACTGTACTACTCAGAAAAGGAAATACTACTCAAGCATGGCACCACAGGAAAACTTTCCCTATTCTGCACCTTAGGAACAAAGGAAAATAGTTTTGGGTTTGTTTTGGGCTTTTTTTGTGGTTTTTTTTTTTTTTTTTTATGCTATGATCGGTTCCTCTCATCCTTAGCGTGGAGAAAATAGACTTTATCAATCTGTTTGGAGATTCCAAATTAATGTCGGAAATGCCTATCGGAAACCGTTTAAACGTCCTCGTGGAAAAAAAGTGCCATCAAGTGCTGTCAGAGTCTTGCTCAGGTATTTCTAAAAGACTGCAGTGATGGACCTTCCACTGTCAATGACGTGACCTTCCTACAATTTAGCTGGGAAAAGAAGGGAAGAGGAAGAATCGAAAAGCCACTCTGGCATGACTTTTGTCGGTGACTCAGGCAACCCTTTCTTCGAGTTTGGGTCTTTGCTGCCCTCATGTGGCTCGTAGATTTAAGAGTCCTCTCAAGGTAGAAAGTGGCCCGTGGTGCATTCAAACACTGGGCAGGTAGACTTTTGTTATAGAGCGTTCAGTGTCTGATGGGTTTGATTATACTTAGAAGCAGTAAGTACTCCCTAAAAACAAATTATAGCAGGTAGCATTAGGATTTGCTATGTGATTTCTATTTTTTTAAGATAAATATTAAGATAATATGCATGATTTCTTATTTTTTCATGTGTTTTCATCATTAAAATATTCTTGGATGTTGTCAATTAATTCTGAAGTAGTAAGGTTAATTGGACTTCCATTAACAAAAAATTCTTATGTAAGTTAAGAAACGAGATCTAAAAATGACAATGTAACTACAGTAACATCTCTTTCTTTTGTTTTTAATCTGTTAATAGATCACAGAAACAAAGGCTGAAATGCAGATTACCTCACTGTCAGTAGTGAAATTCCCATGAGCTCTAGAAGAGTCAACTTGACTTAATTCAAACTGAAATTTTAAAAGAAAGAATAAAACCAGTGTTAGATAAAATTTCTTAATCTGTTCAGTCTGCAACAACAGTCCACTGACTCTTCTCAACAAAGCAAAGGTTTGCCAGCATTGGCTCTTGTAGGCAGTCATTTACTTACCTGCCTTGAGCTTTTCAAATACTTAATAGAAAAGGGCTGTTACTCAGAAAATCTGCAAATATTTAAAGAAAACCCCATAGTATCAGGGTATATGGGGCTTAGCCTAGCTGTATAATCTATAAGGATATACTAGCATCAGAGAATGGTTCTTTCTATACAAAATGATGTGGCAATCGAATACTAACTAACAAGAAATCAGCAGGCTTTGAGCTCTTTTCAGCAGTATCAGTGGCTTCAAAGGGAGGCTTGAATCCTACCAGGACAACCCTGCAAGATGCATATTAACAGTGTGGATGGCTACGTGCACTTCACAAGGATAAATTAATAGCAAGTACCTGGCAATGACTCTGGAGAGTTCCTGTATTTAGTGTAATGCTTTTCTCCTGCTGAGTGCTTACAACTTCATTAACAGACTGAATTCAGCTACGACAAAAGTTGTGATCACTCCAAGTCAGCAAGAGTTATGACAGCTTACTTATGAGCCAAATTTAACTGTATGATTATCAGAGAGGCCTTAATGAGATAAAAAAAATCTTGATCATGATAGAAGAAGAATTCTCTCTACCACTGCAAGAGGCAGGGCATGGAACCTGCAAGCCTGTTGCACCTCAGGCATCAGCTGCACAGCATCTTACAGAAGTGTTGGCTGAGTTTCAAAAGTTGCCTTTAGTACTGAAAATGTAACACTCACAGGAGGAATGGTCTCTTAGAACTAAGACTGATATGCAATTGTGCGCAGAAATGAAGCAGGCAAGAAGAGAATCAACTTTTAACAGTAGCTCTTCTCCCATCCTGCCTGATAGCCTCTAGACCAGAATTTGCTGCACCTCAACCCCAATATGGTTGGAATTCAGCAGCCGAAAGAACAGGGGAATTTAGAACTTTCCAGTATTCTTGGGTACATATTCATTTTTGGAAATAGAGTACACCATGATATTTCAGAATAGATTTTCTATTCAGACATAGAGAACACAGACTTTCAGAGAACACAGACTTTCAGTTATAAACTATAATGCAGTGAATGGACAGCCCTCATAATACTTTGTTCTGAAAAGAAGGATCTTTCCAGACTTACGTTGGAGGCCCTAAGGGAAACTTACTAATTTGAAAAAGGGCAAAACATTTGAATTTATAGGAAGGGGGCGGAAAAAAGGGGAGATGGGACGGACGAGAGGGTATTTTACAAAGATATCCTCTGTGAACCTGCAAATTCAAACAAAGGCCCTCTCTCTTTTCTCCTGTCCCTCCTTTCTTGTTGTTGTTGTTTTGAGGGTTGTGGTTTTTTGTTGGCAGTTTCCTCAATAATATTTCATAATTTTAATGAATCTATATGTGAAGATATTATAAATGTCCTTAAATAACTACGTTATTATGCTGAAATAATAGCATTTGTTGAATTCTGTGGAATGGGCATAGATACTGCTAAAACTCTATATGTTCTTTAGCATGTTAACACAGGAATATTGAATTGGATCATAACTCCTGAAACAGAAACATGGATATGAAGAAGTTCCAAGTAACTAAAATATTTACTTTAGTAATATTGTCAGTATATGACTTTTTTTTTTTTTTAATGAGCAACTTTATGTCTTTTAGCTTGCATCTTAAAGCCTTGTATTTTGTAAAAGAGTCTGAAACAGCAGTGCGGCACTGCAGAGTAGTTTTTTACCATTACTTGGAAAAGCAACAGGGAAAAGCAGTCCAGTGATTTTTTTTTTTTAATATAAGAACAAATTTTTATACAGGTAATGCTGACAACTACTTTCAAAATTCATTGCAAGGTCACTAAAACAATTTCATTTATCTTTTTCACAAGCACATGGGAGAAGTGAGATGGGCTGAGGTTTTGAGTAGTTTCAGTTGACCCAGAGGTTTTGCTTGGAGTCTGCTGAACTGAAAGAAAACGGCCATAGGGTTTGAATGCCATTGTCAGGAGATTGTTTAGATAGATGATTTCTGTTCCTATCTAGATCTCAGAACTTACACAAATCTGGGTTTTGAACTGATTTACTGCAGCTGGCAAGTGAATGTTCAATGAATTATGGCAAAAACTATACACCCTTTTTCATATCACTGAGCAACTCCATGACAAGTACTGCTGAAGCAGTGCAAATAAACTTCAAGACTGATTTTGTAGACCCATCAGTTCTGAAGACATTTGTAGCAAAATTTCAGCAATCAATATATAGAATTTTATATTATTAATTCAATTTAAATTTTACCTGTGACCTTTCAAAGAGCCTTGACACTGTACTTTGTCTTCGCTATTCCTAATACTCAGAAACACCTGTGTGTTTTTTTGTTCAGTAACTCAAAATGGATTTATCTCCAGAATTTTCTTAATCGCAATTACTGTTTTCATAAAGTTTTCTTAACCTGCTTCATTCTCATTCACACTAAGTAAATGTCAAGTAAGCAAAAAGATTAAGTAATTCCACCCCTGCCTTTTTAAGATGTTTTTAACAAATTCTATGCTATCCATTACAAAGACAGGAAAATAAACAAAACCAGCTAAATCAAATAGAACGAAACACCACATTAAGAAACACAAGATATTTCTATAAAACTTTCTGATAAACTGCACCAGGTACAAAAAGGCTAGTTGCACATTTGCCAAGTTCAACCAAACAGTCCCTGGAGGTTACATACTATATAACATATTTTCTATGCTAGATATTGAAAAAACAAATTCTCTGGACCCCTCATCTGGCAAAAATACTCAAATTTTGAAAGTCGGGTTGATAACTCCTATAATGTGTCATGGGATTTTTCCTACTGTGAACTAAAGAGGGATCTAGCCTAAGCAGTTTTGATGCATTTTTAATTCGTCTAAACAAAGCCCCCAATTATTCTCAAAAAATTTTTGTAAATGTAACAAATCATATCAATATGGCATCAACTGCCTAGACAGGATTTTGTAGATATGCAGGAAGTTGGTTTTGTTTTGGCTTATTATGGATCTGAGTTTAAAAACTGCCTAAGAATTTATCTGGAAGCTAATGAGAAATCATGTCGTTAAAGGTAGGAAATTGTCTACAGTGAAATAAGTCCCTGAATGGATGGCAAACACCAGGTGAAAATGCACTTTCTCTCACAAAACTTAACTGTTTTCCACTTACCCTACCAATAAGTTAGGCCATGAAACTACTTAATTTCAGAAGTCTCAGTGGCTACTGTGAGACTACGCACTGTCCATCTGTAGTCACTAGCTACATATGGGGAAGACAAGCTTTTGAGCATTTTACTGTGTTAGAAATTCTCTCCTGCTGCTTGTTTTAACATGAAGGACAGAGAACTATAAGGATTAAGAACCTGATTTGAAATACAGAGGTTTTTTTTCTCCAGGTGGAAAGAATCCAGTTATATAAACCATTTGGAGTTATCTCCATTGCACACACAATTATAAATGAGTATTTATCTTTTACATCAGAAATGACTGTGGGAAGAAACAAGAATATTTTATTTGCTGCAATACAATAAATACTTTAAAATTATAATAGAACTGTTATGGATAGATTATAAAACTCTATTGATGCAAGTATTTCTATGTTTTTCTCCTTCTTTAACGAGAACAGTTTCATTCTCCACGTCAGAAAGCTGTTTCTCAGTGGAAAACAAGCTCATCAATATGCCAGAATGAGTGTCTAAAAGAATAATGACCTGCAGTCTTCGCACAAGAGAAGCCTTTTCTTTTTTTTTTTTAAAAAAAAAAAGGGTATTTAAGGTATTTAATTACACATACTTTTTCCCTCTTTGGTTCTGGTTTCGAAGGATGATTTAGTCTCCTTCTCTACTCTGAAATAAGACAGGATCCTCCAGTGAGTAATGCAGTCTCATCTTAAGCCAGCTGTCTTCACTGATTATAGAGGGAATCTGGAGTGTCCCAGTCCTGTGTTTAAAGATAAGCAGAATAACTCTAGATTTCTGAGGGTATTTTCAAGGGTTCATTAGCAGCTAAATAACACCGCCCAAAAGAAATGCCCAACTGCCTTAATTCCTCTTAAAAATTTTCTCTTGGCATTCCCCCATAACAGAAATAATCCCTTATTTTGCCTCTCACTTTTGTCTGTTTTGTGGGGGTTTTTCTTCATTTCCCACTATGAGTATCCATAGTGCCCCTACCATTCATATTAATCTGCCAGCCTTGGTTCTACAGCAGTAACCATGAAATTCAGGCAATCTGTTCCTTCGTTAGTTGTTCAATAGCACAAATCTCTCTGAGACTGCTTCTCACTTCCAGATGAGAAAAACAATACCTTCTTACCTCAGAGGAAGGAGGAGAATTGTATTGTTTTTAGGAAGGGCTTAACTTCTGAAGTGAGTGAGAATATAAAAGAACAATAAACTAAGTGAAATCATGCTACTTATCAGTGAAAGTATACTTTTCAAGTCTATATTTCTTTAAATTTCCTGATCAGCAATCCCTACTTTTTATTGTGAATTATAGATTAAATTCTGCAAACACAGAAAAAAAATCACCCTGAAACTAAAAACAAGTCTTGTCCAGTTTCAGAGAAATACTACAGTTGTTCAAATTTTTTGTTAGGAATTGTTTAATTATAAATTTAGTTACTCTCTACCCTTCCCATCCACTCCCAAGATTCATATAAAGCTTTTCTTTTTTAATAATTTTCAGATAAAGCTTTTAGGCAAACAAGCACAACATTCCACTTTAAAGCAACTGAAACACTTATGTTTTTAGAAGTTCCTACAGCATACACAGACTATTTGGTCTGTGTATGAAAGCAAAATACACAAGTGTATACACACATGCCAGAATGATACAATACTTGTTCTAATGGATTCAGGAATGACTATGGCATAAATCTTATGGGCTTAATCTAGGTTGGCACAAATTAGTGCATAAAACTTACATAGAAAATACAGTGGTCTAGAACAACTTTCAGCCTATTGTCAAAAACTTTAATTGTTTTTGAAAGCAGCTATAAAGTGATTTAAAATGTTTTCCTGAAGAAAAGCACAAGGCCGCAATTACAAAATGTTCTTCTTATACTGCAGTTTCTCTAAGAATGAGCGCTTCAGCTTGTATTATTTCCACAAGATTGAGAAAGAGGATGTGACTTTGCTTGCAGTTCACATTTCATTTCTCTAAACTCTTTAATTAGACAAACTTGTTTTCACTAAGTGCTAACTCAGTTGTGTTTGTCTATACCATGACTCACTTAAATGTGTACATCTTCAACAGAAAAATGTTAGCAGTGAGAAAGAGACAGCAAAACCTCACATCTGCACTGCCATCAACTCCTTTAACATGCTTTTAATAAGGTTTATGAATTTAAGATGAGAATGCCAATAGATTACCAGGTGAAAATGTTTCAAATTTCAGAAACTGTTCAACAGCAGGTCCTCACAGTCACGGTATCTTTGAGAAGCAATGTTTAAAGTATAGGTGGAAGGTAAATAATTTATTTAACTGAGTTGAAGGGTTATTTGTTAGTTTAAGCTGTATGTGGAAATTCCCTGTATATTTTAGATATAAAAGCATTACTTCGAAGATATGGTTGAGACTGGGCCATGTACGTTCTATGGTAGATTTCATTTAGGTACTTCTACTTCTGTGCAGCAAATACTGACCAATCTACCTCTGGGGACTTGAAGCCATGCATACTGACACCAGTGGCAAGTATCGATGTGATTTTAATAATGTAGGACCACGGTTTTAATCAAGCAAATCAGTAACAGAATAAATGAAATCATCTTTATGCATTAGTGATATGTACCATTCAGCTATCTAACCCAAGGATTCACACACAGAGTTATCTCTGATGACCCAAAAATATATCTGCTACTGAGGGGAACGTATTTTCCAAGTTGTTAGACAAAGTATGACAAAGTAATGGATACCTTTACATGAAATTGTGTACCAAATATAAGCATCCAGAGCTTCTACACTGCAAGAATTATTATTAAAAGCATTGTAGTTTATTTTGTATATCCCCTCAACATCCCACCCCGCTCAGCTTAACATGTTTCTAGCAGATAGCAAGCTGATAGTTAAGGTTAAACAAGATGCCAGATGGAAACCCGGTTGCATCCTTGGGTAACACACAGCTATAAAACAACAGAAGGGGTCAAATTAATTTCTCTATGACTTTATGCTGTGTAGACAGTATTAGCAATATTAACTGTTTGCTGATGTCATGAGATAACCATAATAATCAAAATAATAGCAGAAATCTGCAAGCCAAGAATCTTTAGATTCCAACAAACCTAGTTGTTTTCTTATTCTGTCTCTCAGCAGCCTGGAAAAACCTTATAAAGCTCTTAAAGCAATTCTACTGCTATTTTTTTCCCCTTTTTTTTTAAAAAAAAAAAAGATTACTAAGAAAGCAATACGGATTTGGAGTGTTCCTACCATGATTAACATATGCTTCATCATTTGCTTTTTGGAGAATTACAGACAAACCAGTTAAGCCAACATATTTTTGACTCTATGAAGTTCTAGCATCATTCTGCATGCCAGCTTTCTTTTGAGCCATCTCTCAGCCTAGACTCAGGACAATCTTCAGATCGTCTCCCATTCTTAATGACACTCTTGGTGAGTTTAAAAAAAAAAATGCCCTACCTTTCTCCAGTTTAAGTGTTTGAGGATTATAATTATAAGCAAAGAATATGTAGATAGGTCTCTTCCACGTTTCACCAATGCATTTGAAAAGCCTATGGACAGGCTGCTGACAAAGCTTGTCTTTAGGGATGTTGTAACTTATAATAGGAACTGTGTCACTTAAAGGTAAGCCTTAAGAGTGACAGGCATTTTTTTCTCCCTTGACCCCAATTCCTATATAATTCAAATATATTGAGGCCAGTACGATATCATAAAAGGGTATAAGGTCCTAAGAGGATATACTACACTGCTTCTAACAAAGCACTCTGAGAGGTGACAGTTCCATGTAAACGATCTCATTATTTCAATGTATTAACCTTTAAGTGAGAACTGCAGTTATTTAACAAAGTAGAAGGTTTGCCTTGTGTATTTGCCTTGTGTAGACGGAAGCTTGTATCCGAAAAGAAACTTTTCATTCAATTCTAGTTGACATTTAAATCAATCATTCTTCATTTTACAATTAACACTTTATATGAAGATAGTTGCACATTTGCTTAACTAATATCCCAGGGCCACATACTTAAGCTGAAGAATGTAATACTCAATTGTTCTTGATAGAAGAAACAGGACTCATTCACCTCTGCTAGAATGAATTGGCTTTCTAAGCAAAAGATGCTGAGAAAACTAACATCTTAGAGGTGTGCAGATCTATAGCCCCATAACAGAAGATCTAATCCCATTTACCAGCTAACCTTCAGACTGCAGTTATTGATTTGACTGCTGGGATGCACTTTGTTGTTGCTTCAGGGATTAATCAGTCTTGTTGCAGCAATAACCTGGTCAGGTCCACTTGAAAAGGTGCTGAATAATGAAGAAGATCACAGCAAGACGCTCAGCAAACCTGGAGAGAGAAAAATGTAAAATCAACATGACTTTCTGCATTTACAGAACGTTAATATAAACAAGCAATTAATTTTAAAAGTGCAGAATTTTGTTACAAGGTATTTATTCCAGAATTTACAGTTTGGTTTAGATTACATAATTTCACATGATTTACTCCAAAGATAGAACATGGCACTGATTTTTAATGGAGTGTATAAAAAAGGAAAGAAAATTCCCCCATTCTGTGACAATTCTTAAAATTATACTCATTTTAAATTGGGCAGAGAAGTTAAAAAACATTCCAAGTGCTCCTTAACATAAACATTAATTAAATCAGGAAAGAAACATTAAAAATTTCCTTATTTAGTATTTTGTTTCAACAAGATACTACAGATAAATTACATTTTCTAAACAAGAGTTTGTTTTTAATAAAATAATATCAAAAGATAAGTTTTAGACTGTATGAAAACACTGGTTTCCAATAAAAACTGAATTGGCAATTTTTGCTCAACAACTTGATTTCAGGAAATATATTTCCAAGAAAACCAAAACAAATAGAGGTATGCTGGTGGTGGAGGTCACAGGAACTCTCTCCCACAAGATCTAAAATAAATTCAGTTGAGAGTTAGTATGCAGATAAATGTGCCAAAGTTATCTAAACCATTGTGGAACTGGAATTCAGATGCATAGCAAATTGCTTCTTCAAGACAATGTGAGAACTGTAGAAGAGAACAAGGATCCCCACATGAGTCCCACAGTGAGCAGTGGGGTTTACAACAGTTGCTGTGGGAAATGACGCCCTGCATGCACTTCTTTTTGTAAACCAGGAAAATGAAAAAGACAGTACAACCACTGGATGGAACATTCTGTTTTCTCCTATAGTCCTTTACAGGAAATCTTCTCCTTAACTGCAGTATTTATGAGGCACCTTGTGTCAACTAATCACAGTACCATTTTAATGCCATTAAAAAAACCAGCAAACAAAACCTCAGCTTGAACAATACTTCTGTGCAGCATGTGTTACCTTCGGGCTTCTGTCATCATTTTGCTGTGAAGACAGGTAGTGTGGGGAAAGGGGGATTTAGAATTGGAAAAGTTCAAGAAAGAAAATTCGTTCTTCCCTATTCACCCAGGACACAACAGCAAGTACATGAGAATGCTCAGTCGCTTTGGAGCACTATTCTAACTGCTTGAGAGAGTACGTCCAGGAAGGCAGCAGTAGGTAAGTCACCTCCGGATCCCTGGACAGCTCCAGAGTCAGCTTGTTTGGGAAAACCAGAGCCAAGTATTCCTCACTACTCTTATTTCAGCACTGGACTCCTAGCAGTTATCTGACCAATGAACAATGCAGTCATATCAGCTATCAAGAATATAAGCTGCCTTCTAGATTTCCCTCCATGAAAATGATTATTTTTTTTAAGCCCCATCCAAAATCATTAAAACGGTAGGAGTTAGCATGATGAGGTGACTCTATGCAGAAATTGTCTTAAGACAACAATCTTCAGTAGCATTTCTCAGGTGGGTAAAACTGTCAGCTTGAAATTCCTAGGGTTTGTGTCCATACGAATTTATGTAGTTTTATAGAAACTTACAGTTTCAACAATTACAGTGATGAGAGCCTGAAGCCAAGAAAGGCTTTTCTTCATGCCTCAGATTTCACGTTGAATATTTCATTTATGTAGATGTAATTTGCTATGAAAACTACTGTTCTGTTACATCAAACACAATCACCTTTAATATTGTTTTATAGATAATTTAGCAGGAAAGAGTTTATGGCACACCCTCATTCTGAATTAGCTCTGTCACCAGAACTATGATAAACATAGCTAGCTGGCGAGCTTTGTGCTCTACTTCATAACCAAACCAAAGGACATTCCATATCCTTAATTATATAAAGGACTTGATCAAGTTAAATTCCAGGCACAACCTTTTATTTTTAACATTTTTATCCAGATCAGTTTTGTGTTTTGCAGTCTTATTAAGGATAATGCAATAAAGTGCTGCTTCTGACCAAAAACAGGGACCTTTGCACCTCACACCCTCTGTGTCTCAATCAAAGGCCACCGTAGTCAAGATAGTTTCACCAGACAATACCTTTAACTGCAATAAATTTCTCTAACACTAAGCAATGGAGCTACATTGATTTATGCAGTCAGAGAAGCTCAGCACTCTTCAGCCACCCTAATAAAGGAAGTTTTCTGGAAAGTTGTTGTTATATCGATACACAAAATCTACAGCCAGAAAGAGAATGAAGAAGAAGGTCTGTGTACAGTATGTATATGACAATACAAAGCCTGAAGACAAAGGATTCTGGAAGAACAGAGGGAAGAAAAAAATAAAAGAAAAAGAAAAAAAGGATAATTTGCTCATAAAATAAGAGTAGGGAAACAAAATTCTAGATGAACATTACTTTGTGACATTATTCCTTATGCATTTTGTCTCAAATTCAGCCAGTTTACAACTCCTAGTGCTTTTCCACCAGCTTTTAACCCTTCTTCTCTTTCCCCAAGCTACACAATTTACGTGCTCCAAATGCAAGATTTTTATATAGCCATTAATTTTTGTTGTACGCTAGGAATGCAGTTTTAACAACTATTGCACCATCAAAGTGTTTCTATGAAGTATATGGAGCAAAAGAAAATCAATGTCTTGGAAATACTTCAAGGTATTCTTATACCTTATAGTCGCTGGACTAAATCAAGTACTGAAAACTGGAGGGGTGTTAATAAGAAAAATTCTAGATGATGCTTAAGTTATCAAAAATTGTGCTTTAAAAAGTCCCTAATTGTTTGAACTCTACCTACTGGCTTGTGCTGAACCCTGAACCCTACTCACATAACTGGCTACGATACCAAGGTCAAATGTAGATGGTTCCCTTTGCCTGTGCTGCAATGAGACCCTCATTTTTCTGTGTTTATGTTTAAAGCAGAAGATAAAAGGCAGTTTAGAAATCATGAATAAATCTTGAATAAGACTTACTATCCATTAAGTAAGAAATCCCGGGCTCTCCTCTTATCCCATCCACTTTGTCCTTCCAGGAGTCAACAAAAAGTAGCACCTGTGGTTCCCTGCACGTCTTTTCCTTCTTTCATACTGTAGTAGAAAAGCGTGAGGGAACCTGTGTACCTCTGTCTGCACACGTAGTATGGCAGAAATTAACCTACAGCTCTAAGTCAGGTCAGACAACACAGAATACAAAGCAAAGGAGGCTTTTCTTCCCTAACATGCCCATTTGTTCTTGCTTTATTGTTTCACAGCTGTGACATTAAAGCCACTGCTACTTTCAATCATTTAATCTTGTGGGGTTATTTTGCTTCTATAAATGTTCTCTGTCCCAAGCCTCCTGGGCACACAACATATTTGTTTTCTCTATTTAGGTTAACCAAGTACGTCTTCAGTCATCTTTCCTCGTCCTCATTACTGCACATTGCAGTGAGAGTTTATTGTCTTGTGCATCTTTTCTGTTCACTACTGAGAAGAGAATTTTCTGTCAGAGCACTTAAGTTCCTTGCAAACTTAATTTCTAAGTTCTGAGCAGAAACAAAAGAACTTGTTTTGCTCTGCTGTGAATTTTTCCAATTGCATCAACTTTTCACAGAATACACCTGATAAGGATCAAACTACTTTCGAAGAATAAACACTAAAATACATCTACTTATTAAATTGTTAGAAACTCACCCAGAAATAATTGAAGGAATCCTGTGAGTGGCAAAATGTAAAGTCCATCATTTGGGTAAATTTCCTCTGATAAACTTTAGCATTTCTCCTACATTTAAAATTGTCATCAGTTTATTCAATACTCTGCACTATCATCTAATGTTATTTATCTTTGCCATCCTATATCTCTGAGTAAAGATGTTTTAGCATTGTCCTGTAGCACAGTGCTTGGTTTGATACATTTGGCAAAAACTGAAGGCAGCGTTTTTTCAGAAGAGCTAGAGCATTTGCACATTTACATTTTTCTCTGTATCATGGTATGAAAGCAGTCCAAACAAGCCCCCAGATCCAAAACATTAAAAACTTCCATGCACTTCCAGACACACTGTTTTGCAAAACAATTATATACTCTAATCTTGAGAATGGCTGTAATGAGTTTCATATGGAATCTTAAGAGAACTAGCATCTTGGAGTAAACTTAGTATTAACCTGATCACCCCACCAAATTATCTGCTCAGAATCATTGCTTCTTACTTCAGGTCATCAAAAAAACCCTTCTTCAGACTAAATTGTGCTTATCTCCCAAACTGGCCTGAAAAGAAACTCTACCAGCCTTATTTTCAATAAACAACACCATTACACAAATAATCCTTTCTCAGTTTGCCCAGTGATTCCAAAATTACGTAGCAGCAGGACATTGGGCCAGGGCTCTACCTCCTCTCTGTGACTTGACTAATGACGCTGGTAGGACACTAAACTAATCCCTGCAGAGCAGTGGATGCTTGCAGCCATAAAGTCTTTTCTGCTCTATAAGAGATGACGTGATTTTGCACAGCCCTTAGTATGCCCTGTCCTGAAGTGACACTGCCGAGCCATTTATGCACAGCAAGAAGTATGAATCTGCCTAAATGAATATTATTAAAAGTACAATGTTATTGTTCCGTGACAACAGTAGTTTCACTCCACATGAAAGCAGCTCTCAAGAACAGAAATAAAAATAAAAGTAATGGGGACCACTAATGGGGTGAAAAACACTCAAATCCTTTTTCTCTCAGCTACGTAAAACCAGATTATCCTATTACAATAAAAAATATGATGCTATTTACAATAACCATTCAATTTCAGAATTACATTACACCTATAGACAAGTTTAACATTGTAATTAAGACTACATAGTCACTCCCTTATTTTTTCATATGTTAGTTTATATTTTTTTTTAGAAAAATGAGTTCTCCTGTATTTACAAATCACGGTTACCAATCTTTACCTTTGTTTTCTCATACAAAATGCAATTTTTGATTATACTGTCCCAAATAATACATGCTTTAGTTTAGTCCTGCCAAGAGGACAATTGTTTTGCCTGGCATCATATAGGATTTGTGTGGGCAGGAATTCACTTCTACATACCCATCTCACTCTGATCATTAAAAATGCCCTATTAAATGTTTGCAGCCTGAATTTGCTTCCTGCTAGGACTTCAATTCCCATCTTTCTCTTGTCAGTCATCACATAAACATAATCCTGTGAACAACCAGGCATCCAAAATTTGTTGCTCTAGAATGGACTTTACTTAAATTAACTTTATGCACCTGGAATTTACTTTTGCCGGAAATGCATTGTCTGTATTTTCTCAGAAGTAAATACAAACTATGTAACACAAATTTCTCTTAGCAATGTTCTGCTCACACACCTAGAGACTGTATTTATAAGATTTATCTTAATAAAAATATATTTATAATATGAAAAGACCTTACAATTTCCAAAGTACAATACAAGAAAACTAAAGTACATAATATGTGTGCTCTTATTCTACAGTGTACACTGTACTTATGATTCAGCTTACTTTCTGCAGTAATGGAGTAAGAATACAGCGAGCAAGGTCTGGAGTTTAATCATAGAATCATAGAACAGTTCAGGTTGGAAAAGACCCTTGGTATCATCAAGTCCAACCATTGACCCTACACTACAAGGTCACCTCTAAACCATATCACCCACCACCACATCTAAAAGACACTTGAACACATCCAGGGATGGCGACTCAGCCACCTCCCTGGGCAGTCTGTTCCAGGGTCTGACCGCTCTCTCTGTGAAGAGTTTCTTCCTAATGTCAAGCCTAAACCTGCCCTGTTGCAACTTGCAACCATTCCCCATGGTTCTGTCCCTAATTACCTGTGAGAAGAGACCAGCACCAACCTCTCAACAATGTCCTTTCAAGTAACTGTAGAGCATGATGAGATCCCCCCTCAGCCTCCTCTTCGTCAAACTGAACAGACCCAGCTCCCTCAGTCGCTCCTCATAAGGTCTGTTCTCCAGGCCCTTCACCAGCTTTGTTGCCCTTCTCTGCACTCGCTCCAACACCTCGATATCTCTCCTATACTGAGGTGACCAAAACTGAACACAATACTCAAGGTGCAGCCTCACCAGTGCTGAGTACAGAGGGACAATCACCTCCCTTCTTCTGCTAATCTTTCCCAGTATCCATTTCCCTTTATTTGTCCTAACAGGAGAAGCGGTGCTGTAAAAGAAAAGAAAAAAATAAGAGTGTGCCATTCCAAGAGAAGAGTTGTTAATGTAGTTTCTTGCCAAGTAATATGGACAATGTGTTCAAGCTTGCCACAAAAGCAAGGCTTCTGAAGGAAAACTACTGATCTTTTTTTTCAGTGGAGTGACTTCAAATTTCTAGAGAGTAACAAATGCCCAACTAGACAACAATCGCCCAAGTATGCAACTATCAGGAGAAAAAAGGTCAACATTACCAAAACTGAGTAGCACCAGAGTGTAAGACTCTTCTGGAAAAATATGTAAGCAGAACTGATGATGGGTTAGATCACCGTCTAACCGATCATGTGTGATTGTGGCCAAAGATTGTTTGGTAACATGGCAGAAAGGCCTTGCTCCACAAACAGACTGAAGACAACTATGCAAATGACAAAAAAAATATTGCATGGCTTCAAATTTTTAACCACAAAATAATATAAATAACAAAGGAAAAGCAACAAAAATCTAGTGGCACACTGTCAGAGACAGAAAAAACATCTTTTTGGAATACTTTTGCTGCAGGTAGTTGAACCAAATTAATTAATATCTTTCAATTATTCCTGGCAGGGTTGTATTTTTTTCTATTTAATTTTTTAAAGGATTGCTTACAGTTCTTAGAGTACAAATCACTGCAGAATTTCACAGAACACATTTTAAAAGTTAATTAATATGTATGAGTATTCTGTATTTATTTACAAAAAATCACAGAACCATGTAGGGTAGAAGGGAGTTCTTGAACTAATCTAGTCAAATCCTTCTGCTCAAACAGGTTTAGATACAGCAGGTTTTCCAGGTATGTGTCCAGTCAGATTTTTAACATCTCCACAAATGGAGACTCCACAACCACTCTGAGCAACATAATTCAGTGCTATCTGCCACTTCAATCTGTTTCTGACACCCTGCTATGCACATCTTGTTTTCTTGCTGCCTTTTTAGACTCAACATACCTAACAATCTTTATTTAACTTCACTCCGCTATCAATATCCACAAAAAACATAAAGCTTGTACTGTCAATGTACATCACTAACAGGGTTGTACTCTATATAGTTTTATATATGCTACAAAAAATTCTCACACAGTTTAAAAGAATCTAGCTGCACCACAAGCAAAGTGTGACTGAACTGTATAAATATGTTTTATACAGCATTTCCTACTGTATTATTTGTAAAAAGAAACAGAAAAGCATTTCAATTTTTACTGTGCTCATGGCAATTTTACGTTTTCCTTGTAGGTCAGGACAAGCTCTATCTATCACTGAAGTTCTCTGCGTACAAACTTCTTGAAGAGAAGGTATTCCTGAGGGTATGCAGCTTCTAAAAGCTACTCCTTAATAGTAAATTCCCTTTTTATCCAATTTTCTATAAAAACGTATTTTTTCTCTTCCAACCTTTTGTTTCTTTCTTTAAACAGAATGGGGTTTTTACTTACTATGATTTAATATTGCTCATTTTTATTATTGCTAGAGACTCTGTGAAACAATAGAACAACAAAATCAAAAGAGGCTGACACACAAGTATTCTGTAATGCAGGCAGCTGTAAAATTGTGATTTTTAAACAAGTATAATAATTTCAAATGTTTAAGCTAGTTTTTCTGAATGCTCCAGCTACAATTCCATTAGGTAATTGTTATAGCATGGTATAAAGGCACTCAGTGCTTTCTCATCAAGGTATTCCATTTGATTTTCCATTTACTCTGTGCTTCCTTTTGTTTGAATTTGAATTCTTGTCCACTGAAAACACAAGAGTAAACAGAAACAATACTGCACAGCTTTGCCAACTGTACATAAGAAAGAATAAAAGGAAAAAGAGGCAGGAAGAGGATAATATGCTGACACGCAGTCTAAGTCTCATGATTTTCTTCTGCCTTCTAAAGAACACAAAGCCAAGATCAAGTCGCAATGCTTTCAGTATTAAGAAAAGCCATTACAAATTCACCCAGTCTTTATAAGGCACAGAAGGAAAAAATGATACAAGCAAATTTTTCAGTAATTTACTATTAAAGGGATGTCTTCCAATGCAATTGTGGCCAGTAACATTCTTTTCATTATCTGGTCTTTTTCAAGGCAAGAGAACGTGCTCATCTTGTGCACTGTAGGGATATAAAATAAACATTTAAACTGGTGTAAAAGCTATAACCTTTGATGAGCTACTTAAAAAGAAAGTGCTGATACTGCAGAGCCTTACATTAACAACCTAGTTCTTCAGATGTGCCATTCAGTCATTTTTCACACTATTTTCTCATAGTTAATACCACAAGAACCCCTGAATACTTAAAAATACAGCACTAAGCTCGCATTTGTCTTCTCTATGCTTTCATTTTTTCCGGAATTTATGATCTCACTCTCCTCTCCCTTAATCTACATAGGTGACTGGTAAGAAGGATGGTGTGTCTCTAATTACTTTTTGGTTATTTATTTTTTCCTGAGGCCTCTGATTATATAATAAAAAAAGAGAAAAATAGTTGAGGTCATGATGGACAATTTGTGGATCACAACCAAGAGCTTCCAAGACATTTCTGCTGGATCCTATTTGAAAATGTTCATAAACTGTGAGTGGAACAGACTTGAACTAATCAATGTTCATTCCACCATTTAAGCACAAGGATTATGAATTTTTTGACCATTTAAAAAATAATTTACGTTTATACATACTATAAATGTTAATTCAGTACAGAATCCAGATCTCTATTTTTGCCAGAAAGCTGCTAGGTGAAATCCACTGAAGAAACAAACATCATAGTACTGCACTGCAAAGACTCAATTTTTAGAAATGTAATTACAGGTTCTTAAACATGCATAGTACATGCTAAGCCAAAGGCTCTTTTCAGAACATTTTTGAAAATCTTGTCACCAAGGACACATAACAATGAAGGAACTCCAAGTTGGATCCAGTTGACACTACTGACAGAGTAAATCTCGAATTTATCTGTTTAAACAGCTGGAGTTGTTCTGGATTTACACCTTCTTATTCCACAGCAGAATCTAGCACTGTAATATGCCATAAGCCTGGGTTGTGTTTCTTTTAAACATTATTGTAATTTTCCACCTATGAAGAGCTATCTCATATTATTAATCCTTCGTTTAAACTAAAACTCAAAGTTTGACTTCTCAAACTTAAACAGAATATTTCCCTAACCTTGAAGAAGCCATCATTTTCTTACTCTATGAAATTATCATGTAGAAATTTTTGTTTGTGTTGACTTCCTTCTGAAGACACTGAACCATAATGGAAGATACCATTTAGAAAAAAAAAAACACCAAAACCCAAAAGTAATTAATTTTTCATGCTCAATGACATGAAATAAAGTGTAAATAGTTGCAGTGGAGAAGGAATATAAAATACAGGTAGTCTTGCATTCATGAGGTCTTTGTCTCATTGTATATTAGCATAATGCTAATTAGCAACTTGAGACTTCAAAAGCAAAGGAGAACAAGGGAACTACAAAACTGAACTTGTCTCCACCCTTTAACTGATAATACAAGGAGTATCTGGATAAAGGAAATGCAGTATTGTCAATATAGCAGGTTTTTATATTATTCAGAGGAATATAATTTCAATACATTTTTAAAAATTCAAAGTTGATTTGACATTCTTTTGCAACAACACACTTTAAAGTTTCATGAAAGAAAAGGTCCTACTAGAAATCCTTTATGTGGACTTTCCAAAAACTACTGAGCTACCCTCGTCCAGTATAGTTCACCCAGAGCACACTCAACACTCTCCATCACATGAAGGCATGTGCATAAACGTTTTTAAGCATTGCATAACATAAAATAAACTGCATTTAAAATGATATCACTATATCACTGCAAAATGAGAACTTTTACATTCGTGGGTGTGATGGAGAGAGACTTCACTGCAAGGCTCAAACAGGCAATCAATTTGAACTTCACTCACATCTCCAATACAGACTCCACTGCAAGGTTCAAACTAGCAGTTTATTAGAACTTCCCTTACAGATCAAATATGTCACTAATGCAGGTTTTAGGGATACAATGGAAGAATGCACTATTGCAATCTGAGAAAGAAACATCACAGGATACACTATTATGAAACTCAGTGATTCCTGGAAAATATACTAGTAGAGATTTAAGAAGCGTGCAAGTTAGTAACAATAACAATCTTAAAGTATGTCACATGTGTCTTACTCACCCTCTCTCAGGTTAGGGTTCTCAATCCCACGGCAAATACCCTCATCCAACATCTTAAACAAGGTGGGAAGAATCTCCTACAGTCCAGCTGCTTTGTTGGAAGAAATTTCTCCAAAATCTACCCAAAATTTTACTTTTTATCCTGTAAGGATGGGATTGGGGGCAGAGGCACGCCCGAGGAGAATGGACCATCTTAAATATTTGTCTTTGGTGGTGCAACGAGATATCCCCTTATCTTTCCTGGGCGCCCCCTACTAAGTTTACTAAGTCTGTGATAACTAGCAAACCAATTATTCACTCAGATGAATTAACATACCTTGCACATAAATGTTTGACTGAATATAACATGTCTTGAGAAGAGATAGTAGTTGAAAATGAGACTCAGGACAAAATGTTTTTTGGTTTTGGTTCCATTCGGGTTTTGGTCCTTTGTCTGCTGTTCATTTTGGATAATTCAGGGCTGGGTCCTTTTTCACAACTCCCCTTGGGTCATCACAGTTAAGGGTCTGTCAAGGCAAGTCAGAGATAAGATAAATTAACACCTCCATACAACTCACCTTTGTTCACCAAAACCTATTCTGGGGGTATCTGCACAGTGGGAAGAACTGTAAGGATAAAAGCTATAGGAAAACGAAAAAAGAATGAAGATAAAGCATTATCCGATAAAGCAACATTTCTGAAAATGAGGTTTTCCTCTTGTGAAAACCTACTGGCTAAATCTCAGAAGAAATACATAACAAAATGCATCATTATTCCCATAGATGTCTGATGGGAACAGGTTTCCAGTGTCCTTTAATATTCTTTTATAAATTTACAGAAAAGTGTAGTATGAGTGTTAAATTAAAAGTAATTTTTAGAAGGCATACAATAGCATTCAACTCAGTGTAAAATATATGGGTCAAAATTTTTTCCTGCTTGCTCCATCTATAATCTTGAGCAACACACAGAAATAAATGACTCCTAACATAGAGGATAAAACTACCAAATTCAATATTCACATGAACCTATTTCAAATTGTGTAAGCTTTTCAGAAAACAAAACAGTTTTATACTACTGCAACAACTATGGTACCTAATTTGAGTTGCCAGCCCTGGAGATATTTGAAAGGCATGTAAACATGGTGCATAGGAACATGGTTTGATGGTGGACTTGCAGCAACAGGCTATGGTTGGACTTGACAATCTTAAAGGTTTTTTCCAACTTAAATGATTCTATGACTCTGTAATGCAGTGCTATCATAAGCTTTTATTTCAGTACTTTATTTTAACTTGTAGAGATTCAATTCCTCTGAATAAAGCCAATAGTAATTCACTCTGTCTAGAAATGTGGTTCAGGATTAACTTTCAGGGGAAACATCTTCTACAATGATCAATGACAAGATTATCTGTTCTCTCTTAGTAGTAACAAGACTAAGAACATGACCAAAAAACCTAACTTTTATGAAAAGTAGGAGGCTCAAAACCTTCCTAATCAGTAAAGGTGCATTAAGTGTATTAGACGGTTTTGCAGGAACACAAAGGAATCTGAAATATGCTCCACTGAACAGCATGCTCTTGATTATGACAGTGCAGAACGGAGCAGTGCCAACTTCACCATACCGTATCCCATTTTAGAAAGAAAAATTAATCTATTTTGCAGTTAAGCTTGCTCTGGGACTCAAAGCAGTAGTGTTCTGCAGCTTTCGGTTCTGTGACAGGCCAAATGAAGTGAAGGTGCACTATTAGACCTTTGGTCTGCTGGGACTCTGAGGCGCAAAGGAGTAGATCTGTGCGGAACCACACTGCACCGTTCTGCACAGACATAACAACTTGGCTGCAGCTGGGCTGAGCATCAGTGTAGCATGCAGGTATGTCCCAGAACTCTGCCCATGTCAATTTATCAGTTCTCCAGCATACTTGTATCAAGATATTAAAAGTATATTCAGATACTTCTGGGAAACTAAGTAGTTTTCACACAACAGTCTATATTTGACGTGTCTTTAAATAACATCTATGTTTCACTCTTCATAATTTGGACACAATCATGTAAAAAGCTATGTGGGGTCCTAATGGCATAAATTTAGATACATGTATTTGCTGAGCACTTCCAGCTCTGCATTAAGAGTTACTAATTTGGAGGTCTCCAAATTTATCCAACAGTGTATCAGTTTCTAACTGTTAATAATTTGAGATTATAATTGATTTTTCCCTGCCACTCAAATCTATAGATTTCAAAGTGCTTCAGCTAGATGATAAAGCCCAAAAATAAGAAAGCTGTGCACATCTAATAACTTCTCAAAGGCTCATAAGGTTTATCCAAAGGTTCCTAGAAAATACAAGTTCCATTTCGGTGGAAACAATTTTTTAACTTGCGATCCTCAAGGTCAGTAAAAATTTCCTTTCAGATCGCTATTACAGAGTATAAATGCAATACTTTGAGCAACTTTTTATTATGCTGATTTGTACTTCAAAATTTGCATTCCACCTTCCCAGCAAAAGAAGTGACCAGACATACCAGAGGTTAAGCATGAAGTTAAATACGAAATGGCAATTATGGTTATGAAAATGAAGGTGTGAATTTGATTTCTAAGGGTCAAGTCATGATTTGTGTGGGCATTTCAAGTAGCAGCCATGGAACTCCACTGCTCCCAAGGGAACACACTCTGCTGACCCACTTTTAGACCTTCTGCTAAATTTGCATCTTAACTTGGGTGTCTGTTATACGTTTAAAACTGCTACCTCCAATTTAATTTTAAAGAACATTAATATTTACAAACTGATTTAAAAATATTTGGAGGAAATGTCAGCATTAATGAACATTCTTCACACGCTGAGTGACGTAATTCCCTTAAAAATTATGAGGATCACAAAGTTCGATGAGAAAGTTCCAAGTTATTGAGTTATTAGCAGAGTTTATTATTATACAAATTTAGCTTTCGTTCTTCAGGTCACACATGTTGTAAATAAATCTGTGTGTGATGCAATAACAGAATGTGTCAACCCTCAAGCTAGCTTCAGAAAATTCCTTCCATTAGAAGCAAGAAAATTCCTTAGTTTCTAAGCGAAGCTGCAAGTGAACATTAGATTGTCAAACTGGTTGCCAATTCATTAATATAATATGAATACCTCAGTATTTTGATATATGTATGTCTTAATAAGCAATGAATAGTTACCAAGGATATTGGGAAGCATATAAATTTAATTCCCCAGACTACCCTGG
>NW_009705312.1:0-5242 GCF_000703405.1 Apaloderma vittatum
GGGACCTGGCAGCCCAGACACTAGGACACACACACATCTGTTGGTAGTGTGAAGTACAGCTGGTTCCCACCAGTTGACTACTTGGACTATTCCTGTCTGGTAACCTCTGTCAACACTTTTCCATGGGGCCATTCTGGTGCTACCAGTTGCTCACTTTGTGTGAGAGGCTGCCCCTCAGTGCTAAGCATTGGCTCATGTCCCTCTGGGCAGTCTGCTGCACTGAGAAAAAACTGTCACTTGGATTTCCCAGGCTATCCTGGTGTCCAGGCACTCTGTTTTGTGCAGATGGCAAGCCCTGGTGCTCTACCACAATGGAACAACACACATTTCCCTGGGACAGTCACCTTCAGCACTGTCCTTCTGCAGCTCCTGGGCTGATGCTGCTGCATGCTGCCCAAGGGCACAGTGTAGGCTCCAAGTAACAAGGACAGAGGCTTGAAGAAGGACCCATCCCAATTCTTCCCCATGCATCTCCCAACCGGCTAGAGTGCTCTGGGATCTCCTCCAGCTGTCAGCTGCACTCTACTGCTAGCGAACCTGTTAGTGAATTCCATGATTTGGGGCCTTTGCACTTCAAGATCTTATATACCTGCTGCTCTTTAAAAGAGCCACCACTCTCCTCTGAAGCTCCAACACACAGCCAGCTCCCAGATGAATGCTCTACACTCAAACATCTGTCTTTGCCATGGGGAGATTTCCCCAGTTCAGCTCTACATCCTCAACAGCCAGTGAAGATGGGTGTGGACCTACACTCGTTTAGCGCAAGCTGATATCAGCTCTGAAGCCTGAAGCTGATGGTTCCACCGTCACCTCTGTTACTCTGCTAAGTATACCAATAGGAGGCCTGAAGACTAGTGTAATGTCCCTCTCAGTCCAGTGGGTGCAGCTTTCTGGGGAAAGCTTTGGCACCTCTGGTCTCCTTCCACCATGCTTTCCTCTTGTGCCTTTGAATATAACGTGGGAATAGGCAAGCTTGACGCAAACCCTGGGCTCACTCTGGATAGTGGTTTAGGTTCGGATACCTGTAGACAAATAGAGGTGCTACCATACTAGTGTTTGAAAAAATATAAACGATTTATTGATCAAGAAGCAACAAACGATAGCAAACAAAGAGATTGTGGGTATTAAGGATAAGTGAGATGAAAGAGGAAAAAAGAGGGGTGGGAGAGAGAAAAGGAAAAGATGAAAGGAGAGAAATATCTCCAGCCTCGGCTCCAGTCTAGCAGCACTCAAGGATCCAGGATGATGGATGCACACCCACCTGTGATTTCTTTGCCTTTTGTAGTCTCTCTGTGCCCCAAGGCCCCTCCTAGGGGAGGGGTTCAGTTGAAATGGGTCTGGGGTACCTGGGGGTCTTTCAGGTGGTCCTAAAGCCCCTTCCTCAGCTACACTCTGTGCGACCTCTCCTGCTCAGCCTATCTGCACACCCTCCAGCACCCCTTCTGTCCTGTGCCTCTCTCTCTGCGTCCAAAGCTGCTGGGCAGAAACAGAGTCTGCCTCCCAGGCCCAGTGCTGCTGCACAGAACTTACTTTGATCCAATGTTTGAGACATGCATTAATTCTTTAGTCCCTCACCAGTGTGGTCAAGCTAATTCACAGTTGGGTTGGGGGACGGTGGTGGGCTGCTGCCCAGGAGTTCCATTTCCACTGTCCTCCTTTGGCAGGGAAATAGGATCTTGTTGGTGCAAGCATCATTTCCCATGGAAGTCCCTGGAAGAAAAGCATTTGCTCAACACAGCTGTAAGCTTAGAATCATAGAGAGACTGAGGCTGAAAGGGACCTACAGAGGTAACTTAGTCCAAGGCCCCTGGTCCAGCAGGACCACCTACAGCTGTTTGCCCAGGGCCATGCCCAGACAGCTTTTGCGTATCTCCAAGTCAGGAAACTCCACAATCTCTCGGGGCAATCTATGCCAGGGCTCAGTCACTGTCATGGTAAGCAAGTGTTTCCTGATCTTCAGAGGGCACTTCTTCTGTTTCAGTTTGGGCCCACTGCCTCTGGTCCTGTCACTGGGCACCACTGAGGAAGAGTCTAGCTCTGACTTTGTTGCACCCTCCCTTCAGGTATGAAATGATGAGGTCCCTCTGTGCCTTCTCCTACCTAGACCGGACCATCCTAGCTGTCTCAGCTTTTCCTTATAGGACACTGTGTCCAGTCCCTTCAGCAACTTACCAGTCCCATGCTGGGCTCTCTCCAATATGTCCGTGTATCTCTTGTACTGGGGAGCCCAGTCGGACACAGCACTCCAGTTGTGGCCTCAACACTGCTGAGAAGAGAGCAAAGATTACTTCCCCCAGCCTGCTGGCAGCGCTCCTCCTGTTGCAGCCCAGGAGACCATTTGCCAGCTTTATGGCAAGGTTGCATTGCTGGTTCGTGTTCAACTTAGAATCATAGAATCATTAAAGTTGGAAAAGTCCTCTAAGATCATCTAGTCCAACCATCTGCTCAACACTACCATGACCACTAAACTATGTCCTAAAGTGCCACATTTACACATTTTTTGAACATGTCTAAGGATGGCAACTCCACCACTTCCCTGGGCAGCCTGTTCCAATGCTTCACTATTCTTTCAGTAAAGAAACTTTTCCTAATATCTGTGGATACCTTTTACAGTTAGCTGTGCTGGCAGCACTGCGTTGCAGAATTAAGACTTTCGTCCTTGAGCTCTTTTCTAAACAAGTACCTAACTCTTGCTTGCTAATTATGAAAAGAGACCTTGACCATCTGAGTACAGCTCATGTTGGGAGTTTGTCCATGAGAATGGACAGATAACAGGCTTCTTGTACACAAGATGTGCATGGGAGTGAATGGGAGAGCATGATCAAAACAGACCTGGGAAAGTCTGTTTTCCCTGTGTGGTAAAAGAGTGATTGAAGGAGTACATGAGCGAATAACAACCCTGGCTGCATAGTCTGGTCTCTTGTTTGTAACCCACAAATAGCGCTTCTCCACAGATATCTAATCTAAACCTCCCCTAGTGCAACTTGAGGCCATTTCCTCTTGTCCTATCATTGAGTAACTCAGGAGAAGAGACTAACACCCACCTCACTGCAACCTCCTTCCAGGTAGTTGTAGAGAGCAGTAAGGTCCCCTCTCAGCCTCCTCTTCTCCAGACTAAGCAATCCCAGCCCTCTCAGCCACTCTTCGTAAGACATGTTCTCCAGACCCCTCATCAGCTTCATCGCTTAAAGAGCAGCACCTGGCACTTGGCCTTGTTGAACTTCTTACAGTTGGCCTCGTCACATCCATCCAGCCTGTTCAGATCCCTTTGCAGAGCCTTCCTGCCCTCCAGAACATCAACACTCCGGCTCAGTTTGGTGTCATCTGTGGATTTACTGAGGGTGCACTCAGTGCCCTCATCCAGATCACTGACAAAGATAATAAACAAGACTAGCCCCAAAACTGAGCCCTGGGGGACACTGCTTGTGACCATCTACCAACTGGATTAAACTGTTCATCATCAGTCTCTGGGCTCGACCATCCAGGCAGTCTTTAACCCAGTGAAGAGTGCATCTGTCTAAGCAATGAGCTGCCAGCTTCTCCAGCAGAATGCTATGGGTGATGGTGTCAGAGGTTTTACTAAAGCCCAGGTAGACAACATCCACAGCCTTCCCCTCAACCGCTAGGCAGGTCACCTGGTCATAGAAGAAGATCAGGTTGGTCTTTCACGAACCTGTGCTGGTTGGGCCTGATCCCCTGGTTATCCTGCACATGCCATGTGAGTGTACTCAACAAGAATTGCTCTGTAATCTTCCCTGGTACTGAGGTCAGGCTGACAGGTCTGTAGTTCCCTGTATCCTCCTTTTGGCCCTTCTTGTAGATGTGCATCATGATGGCAAGCCTCAAGTCACCTGGGATGTCCCCTGTTAACCAGGACTGCTGGTAGATGATGGAAAGTGGCTTGGCAAGCTCCTCCACCAGCTCCATCAGCACTCTCAGGTGGATCCTGTCAGGCCCCATAGACTTATGAGTGTCCAGGTGGTGTAGCAGGTCATTAACTGCTTCTTCCTGGATTATGGGGAGTACATTCTGCAGCCTGTCTCCAGTTCTTCAGCTACAAACTTGGTGTTCCCCAGGATGCTAAGGTCCTTTCGGCAAATTTGCTTTCCAGCAGGTTGGCCTCCAGCATATACTGGTGCATGGTGCTGTTCCTCTCCAGGGGCAGGACTTTGCACTTGTCCTTGCTGAACTTCATGATGTTGAGTGTGTGTGTGGCAAGTGTGTGTGTGAACGCATGGACATGCCAGTTAAAAAAGAAGTAATTTCTGTCCTGTTCTTGAGATTGAGCATTCCTAGGAGTTAATGGGGAATTTCTATCTTCTGGATCTTATATTGGAAATACTTATATTGGAAATGCAGGTGCATTTCCAGGTAGCCTCTTGCACTGCCAGTTGGTTGTTCTCAGTCCACTGCCATGCTGGTGAGGGAGAGTGCCCTGAACATAACTGAGTAAAGATCAGTTACTTATAACTTTTGGATAAAAAAGAGTGGGTGTTCTCTCTACCTAGCAAGGGCTCAATCATGTAAATGTTCATGTTGTTTCTTGATTTAGTACTCTGTTTATCCAATGAATTGTTTTACAGTTACAATTATTGGTCACCTCTATGGGCCAACTAACATAAAAAGTCAGCTAACATGTCTCACTTATATTTGGTGTATGAGAAAAACCCCTACATTTGTTCATACTTTATACAACTGCAGTTGTAGTATTCGTGGAATGACTGTCATTCTTTGCTACTAACAAGGCCAGTATCTCATAAGTCTCTGAGTTGAGCTTCAGGGATGTCTGTTTCGTGAGTTCATATTCTGACGGATGAAAACTCATATGAGGCTTTGATTCATGGATTTTATTTATGGAACTTACAATTTCTTTGTACTCAATGTGAGATCAGTGCATGGATGTTTAGGACTTTATGTGGAAAATGCAGTCATTCTTACAGTCTTAAAATCTCTAGCTACATTAAGTTCTTCAAAGCTGGAGTGCTAGTTAAAAAGACAATTGAACTGAAACCTGAGATGTACTTGCAATTTTGGAAAGGCTACTGAAAAAAATCAGTTGCCTATAACAATAAAACTTCTTCTCCTTCTGTAAGCCTAAAATAGAATCATAGAATCATAGAATCATAGAATCATAGAATCATAGAATCATAGAATCATAGAATCATAGAATCATAGAATCATAGAATCATAGAATCATAGAATCATAGAATCATAGAATCATAGAATCATAGAATCATAGAAT
>NW_009705312.1:5314-5695 GCF_000703405.1 Apaloderma vittatum
ACTGAAGAATTTCTTCCTAAGATCTAATCTAAATCTATTCTCCTTCAATTTAAACCCTCTGTCCTTTCCCCTTGTCCTATCAATGGACACTCTTGTACAAAGTCCCTCCCCAGCCTTCCTGTAGGTTCCCTTCAGGTATTTGAAGGCAGCTATTAGGTCCCCCAGAAGTCTTTTCTTTTCAAGACTGAACAATCCCAGCTCCTGCAGCCTGTCCTCATAGCAGAGGCGCTCCAGCCTCTGGATCATTCTTGCTGCCCTCCTCTGAACATGGTCCAACAGATCCATGTTTCTCTTACTGTGGGGACACCAAAACTGGACGCAGTATTCGTGCTGGGGTCTCACAAGAGCAGAGTATAGGCGGAGAATCACCTGTCTTGACAT
>NW_009705312.1:5997-6280 GCF_000703405.1 Apaloderma vittatum
ACAGTTGGTGTCGTCGGCAAACTTACTGAGGGTGCACTCGATGCCGTCATCCATGTTGCTGACAAAGATGTTGAACAGCACTGGACCCAGTACAGACCCCTGAGGAACTCCGCTTGTCACTGGTCTCCGTGTGGACATGGAGCCATTGACCACAACTCTTCAAGTGCAACCATCCATCCAGTTCTTTATCCACAGAGTGGTCCATCTCTCAAATCCATGTCTTTCCATTTTAGAGGCCAGGATGTCATATGAGACAGTATCAAACGCCTTGCACAAGTCCAGG
>NW_009705313.1:0-12800 GCF_000703405.1 Apaloderma vittatum
CCTGGGGGACACCACTTGCGACCAGCCACCACCTGGACTTAACTCAGTTGATCACAACTCTTTGCACTTGGCCATCTAACCAGCTTTTTACCCAGCAAAGCGTATGCCCATCCAAGCCAAGAGCAGTCAGTTTCTCCAGGAGAATGCTGTGGGCAACACCATCAAATGCCTCACTAAAGTCAAGGTAGGAAACATCCACAGCCTTTCCTTCATCCAACAAGCAGGTCACCCTGTCACAGAAGGAGATCAGGTTTATCAAGGGCAGGTCCTGTTTAACAAACCTGTGCTGACTGGGCCTGATCACCTGGCTGTCCTGCATGTGCTGCACAATGGAACTCAGCATGATCTGCTCCATCAGCATCCCTGGCACTGAAGACAAACTGACAGGCCTGTAACTTCCCGGATCATCCCTCCATCCCTTCTTATAAGAAGGGTGTTATACTGGCTGACTTCTAATCAGCTGGGACCTCCCCAGTCAGCCAAGACTGCTGATAAGTGATGGATAGTGGCTTGGTGAGCACCCCTGACAGTTCTCTCAGCACTCTAGGAAGAGCCCCATCCGGCCCCATAGGTTTGCGCACACCGAGCAGGTCACTGACTGCCTCCTTCTGGATTGTAGGGGGGACATTTTTGCTCCTGGCCCCTGACATGATGAGCATCACTCCCTTGTTCAGTAAATTTTCTTTTCTTGTCAATCAACATTTTGTTGCACCACTGGACATGCAGCATTCCAGGGGAAACTAAACTCTCACCCCCTCCCACTCAGACATGAAATTACTGACCTAAAACCTCTACTTCACCTTTTTCTTGCAGAGTGAACATTTCATAAGCCTATGGAAACCCAACAGCCTCGATGTACAAGCCACACACAGTGTTTTATTTCAAGAAACATTTCCCAGCCATACAAGCTTTCTTAGGCTTCTGATCAACATTAACAAAAGACTTAGCAGAACCAGCAGCATACAGTGGACAGGTCAAAAAACATATTTTGAAAGACACTTGATAATAAAGGGGCCTCTTGAACAGAGCAGAGAACCTCAGCATCTGGGCTTCTATTCCAGCCAAGAGACTGGCAAATACTGCTATGAAGGGCTTGAATACAATAGAAAATTGCTTGAATGCTATTATTGCCTTTGACACTGATGAATAAAACATCCCTTTGGAGCCAGCTGACTTGCAGGAACAAAGTTAACAGAGGATCAGAGGAGAGACTTTCTCTAGATTTCCCTTTTTCCAACAGATCAGCTGGACCACACAAAAGAAAACTGGACAATAAAAGAAAATAGGCATATACCATACAGTCAATGCCAAGCAATTCCCTCCCCTCCTCCAAGTTTCTAAATAAGTACAATTTTCATTTGTTTTCCCCTTAATATCCATCTCTTTTAATGTTTTAACTTGTACAGAGTGCAGCACAACATAACCATCACACCTGCATTCTACCAGCCATCTGCACATGCTCAAACACACAGTACCTCTGCCCACGTGAACCTCACGGAAGAAGGAGTCACCACCAGCAAGGGCCACTCCTTTCGGTAATAGGCAGCAATGCAGATCGCCTGGATGGTCTTGCCCAAGCCCATGTCGTCCGCAAGAAGTAAACGTCCATCCCTTAAAATTGCGTAACTGTGGAAAACAGAGAGTGGAAATGAGTCAAGAAATGGGTTACTATCTCTCCTGCCAGCCAAGATGAGCACAATTCATCACCAAGTCTATAAATGTGGATCACCTGGAAGTGATCTGCGTTCTTCAGTAAACCTGGATTTTTCCCCTTAGCCTTAAACACAAGTGAGTAACTCTCACAACTCTCCCAAAGCTTGGAAGCTCCTGACAGAGCAGTTCAGCCCAGTTCTTTGAGACTTTTATTTCATATGAGGAGTAATCTCAAGACCTTACAATTACTTAAAGCACATTCTTTCCATTCTGTCCCTGAGTTTATCCTGGCTGAGATAAGGAAACCTTACTAATAGCAATGCCACTTTAAGTACAGGCTTTCCTGGATTGTACCTTGAAGTCAACAACTAATGACCATATATGATTGGGACAGAGACTTTTAAAAGTTTATCTCTACATACAATCAGTCATTTCAAATCTTTCAGGGCCTGGATCCTATTTCTCAGCACTTTCCCATATGTAGTTAATATTTAAAAAACAAAAGAGCATTTGGGGGAAAAAAAATAAGATGGCCTTACAAAATAGAAAAATCATATGACAATTAGGCACACACTGAATCACAAGAGAGAGATCAGAGAGGTAACATTTGAACAATTTTACAAAACTAGCAAAACACTACTTTCGTCCTGACTCATGATGAAGAATTCTAGCTAGAAACAGAATAGATGTGTCAGTCAAAAAAATCCACAAAAAAACCCAAACAACAACTCCACCAACCAACAAAACAAATCATACCATATCAAACAACCAAGAGCCCAGAACGCCAGAGTAACAGGCCAGGACTCTGAGGAAATGCAGAGCCCCCCACGGAAGAGAATGCAGCTTGGGTACCAATGCAAAGCACACAATTCTAGGCAATCACTAGCAATCACTCTTAACAGCACGCAAAATGGACATACTTCACACCTTCCCGCTGAAAGGGCATGAGGCTCGTTACAATTTTGGAGTCCACTGCTGAAAGGTCAGCATCAGGAACGTCTGTCTGTGATGTCGATCTCCACATCTGAGCAGCAAAGGTTTGTATTACTGCCTTGGGCAGTGGCTCCACTTCTACTGCCACGAGGCTCTGTAACACTTCCACTGCAAAGAACAGAGCAGTTTATCATCAGAAGGGGCAACATGCACACAGCTTACATAACATATGTCAAAGCATAACCCTTGACTTCATCAATATTATTTTCTATCCTGATACAGCTCAAGAATGTACTGGATCATGTGCAGGTGTTGGACTGGCCTCTTCCCTGAAGTCTGTTTCAGAACCACATAATGAATCTCATCTCCTCCCCTCATACGTAGACTTGGTTAAAAACAGAAGTCTGATGCCATCATTCAGAGATGATTGCTACTAACACAGCTGGAGCTGGATTGTTCAGACTGAGGGCAGCTTAGGGCACACTTTACTCAGAAATAAAAACACGGATTTGAACAAAAGAGCTCCCAAAACCTAGAAGGCAGGGTCGTCTTTATCTTGACCTTGGGATTCTGTATTAAACACCTTTGAGGTCTCCGTCATTCCCAAGTGAACAGGAGTGACCTTAGCTACAATTACCTAAGGAATATCATACATCCTTAGCTTTGAAAACTCTTTCTTCCTCCTGTGTCCCAAACTGATACAGGTTGGGCTCTGTCTCCACTTTATCACCCCTCATTTATCATGTCTGGATAAGAAAACAGGAAACACCTCAAGACTCAGAGAAACTGCTCTTTTGCCACCACCAGCAGCACTGACAGCTGTCCTTCAGGGGCACGGTACCAACAGCAGCTCCCTGCTCAGCTGACGTCCACCCACGTTCTCCTGGACAGAAATAGCTCGCAGGCCGGCTCACAGGCAGCCGCTTGAGGCCCTCGTCACTAGTGTTGTTGCACTCGTGAAGCCTCTCAACTTTATCTGCAGCATAAAACCTTCCCAGTGGAACTAAAGGAGCCCCCAGCCTCCATTACGCAATGACCTTGGGGCCTTCATCTCTTCAACCTGCACATCACAACAAGCAACATGTCAGGGTAATTCTCCTAGACAACCTTTCCCCTCCAGCAGCCTCTCTGCCCCATCCCAAAAGGATAAAAGTATTTCTTTTCAATCCAATAGCAAATTTCTATGAAAACAAAGTCCAGTTTAAAACATGCAGTGAGCTAGGACCAGGAAAACATGTTTAATAATCAATCTTTGACTACTGACTGAGAAAAGACACCTCTAAACTAGAAACACAAGTGCATGTGCACAGATCTTTTACTGCAGGGAGCAACTAATTTTTTATTTAGTGGTTGGTTTCTATATGAAGTCAGGAAGGCATAAAACAACTCTGTAAAAATAACTGAAATAAGAACTCACTATAAAAGCAGTAAGTGCACCTCCAGAATTCAGTTAGGTATTTTTATTTCAGTTATCTCTCTGAGAGGAAAGCAGCAGGATGGACCTCTGCCATACAAAGGGGGAAAGCAATTCCAAGAAATATACATACGAAAAGATTTCCATTTGTGGTTGGGCAAAGACCAAACTTTTTAAACTCTCCAGTTTAATTTATACTTCTTCAATAGCAGGAACTCTCTCCACTCGAAGTACAGCATAAGCTTGTTATTACACTCACAGACTGAGGTATGTGTTAGCATAATTGCTACAATTTGCTCACTGATAATTCTGTTGCTATTGTTCTGTACATGAGCTGGGAGAGTGATTAAGATGTATCTGCCACCAGCATGATTCATCCAACAGACATTTTTTACTGAAGTGACCTTTATATAAAGATGACTGAGCAACTAGGCAAAGAGACATTAACCTATACAAACAGTTTCCAGCTAACAGATATCTCTGCTGGAAATGGCAACCATGCTTTTAATTCTTTTTTTTTTATTTTGACACAGGTAAATGAACAGGCACAAAGCAAATGCTGTTCCTCAAAAAGGCACGTGGCTAGAAGCCTCAAATGCCCTCACAAATTATACCCTGTAAGAAGAGTTACGGTTTGGTGTTTGTTTTTTTTTTTAGTTTCTTTGAATCTGTGAGATTCTGAATACTTCGCGTGATGTACACGCCTGCCAGCAAGCCAGTTCAGCCGAGAGTGACAGGCTGGGAGATGATACCTTGGCTGAGACTGCCCAGCATGTGCTACAGGACCGGGCCCTTTGCATGTACCAAAGGCCATTTCAGCAGAGAGAGACAGCATCAGCTCTTCCTGAAATCCAGGCGTGTCAACACCCCAGCCCCAGAGCTTCATAATAGTCTCCACCAAGACACACTCAGTTATTTCAAACATTCCTACAAGGCCCCACCATGTGATTTTAAGGCCTATAACCATTACTAACGTTATTAAGACATGCATCATAGGAGCATGAAGATACTCAATTATTAAACATGCTTCAGTATCCCATGGAGGCAGGAGTCTGTGCTGCAAAAAAACTACGCTGAACAACAGCACTTTGGCTCTCAAACAGTCAGTCACACTTGCTAAGGATGTGTGTAGAGCACCTTGCTTATTTTCTTTTTGAAGCTTACCCCAGTCAAATTCCATAACCACACACCCTCACACAAGTACCAAGGCAAACACAGCAGGTTGACTGGGATGATAAGTAATAATTATAATACTTACAACTTGCATAATGCTATTCATTTCAAAGCACTCTAAAAACTTAACTAAACATAAAAAACTAAGAAGTAGATGTGCCAGGAGCATGCTGCTGAGACTGTATTATTCTGCAAAGTAGCATCCATTTTTTTTCTAATAAAAATCCCAAAAAACAAAACACAACAAATCGACTCATTGAACTGAGATGTGGTTTCACTGGCACTGCACAGATGCAGAAAGGCAGGAGTCCACTGGTCAACTTCTAGCAAGAAATGAACATTGCAGCAGCACTATATGCTTAGATCCCACTTGCGAGGAAAAATATGATGTTATCTTAAAAAGACTTTTTTTGCTAAGCTTTCTTTTAAACATTCACTAACCAGCAACAAAGCATTTTAGCAGAGTATGAAATTCTGTTTCAGGAAGAATGCCTCTCCAAGCAAACCTGCACACTTCTGCAAGACAAACAAGCAGCTCTTCTTGTTTGCCTCAAAATCAATTCGGCTATGGAAGCGACTCGAATCCTAACCTGCCTCGTACACCAGTTAAAAACTGAGCAACTGTGTGCTGCCTGCAAAGCCATTATTACCAACAGCAGCATATGAAGCTGAACAGAAACAGCTAGACAGCACTCAGATTGTAACTGTGGATGGACTGGTTGTTACAGAAATCATCAGCTGACTTGAGAACCTAGCACTCTGACGTGAAAAACAAAATTTGCTGGGTGTGAAATCAAACAGCACAACACGTGCACGCTACTTAATGAACTGGAAGTAAGCCAGTCTGATACACGTTCGTTTTCTAAGCGTGGCTGTGCCAGTGCATGAACTGATACACACACAAATGGGAGTACGGTGGGCGGGCACTGAAGATGGGGGGAGCACAGCTAGAAAGAGTAAGACAGAAATTCTGTAAGGACAAGGAAGACTTGGCAGCCACCATACAGACTTCTTCAAATTTGGCAAGCAGGATCAGAGGAATCCATTCTCCTGCAATTCTTTAGTTCAAGGAGAGCTGTTTTACATTGTAAGCAATAAAAATAACTTTACGATAGTAAATACAGCCACATGCTCTAAGAAATGGCACAGAAATTCAGTGCAGAATCTGACAAAACCAAGCCACCCTTGCAATAGGGCCCAAAAGCAGCACCATGAATAACAGACATTATAATATAAAGTTTTGAGTCTGGGCAACCAGTGTAAATGTCTGACAAAACAGGAAGACACCTGCTTCTTGGTTCGTTAGAAACTTGCCTCCCCAGAGAAGAAAACGATGAGAAGGCTTAGCCCAAGAAATGAAGTTAGAATTCATTTGCCTCCTCAGAAAATAGCTCTAGTCAAGAAAACGCAGGTACTCACTTAGTTTGGGATAGTCCTCCAGCAGGAAATTCCACTTTCTGGTATTCATATCTGCAATAGTTAAACACTGTCATAAGTCTCTTTCTTAAAAGATAGAATTCTCTGTCTGCAAGAACATGGCTATGCATCCATAACCTCTGCACTTCAGAACTGCTTTAAAAGAATTCTTGCCTTGTCCAGCAGTCAATTCTCCTCTTAGTTCTCATGTTAAGCAAACAGTTTGAAGACAACTTAAAAATATGAGCACACATCTAGAAGTGGTGGTATCACCAGAGCAAGCCAAGGCCAGCTGCCCTGATGAACCACTGTAACAAACCCACCTGCCCAAGGGTTTGGGCAACCATTTCCTCTTCACTACAAGGGATGAAGAATGTGTGTGTGAAGGTTCCCATTTGTTGGCCAATAAACTCTGACTTCAGACACTTACCATTGAAATCTGAATGCCAACGTAAAAACTGCTCTATGGTTTCAACTGCCTCAAAAATATGGGTAAAGCTGCTGGTAAACTCAATCTGCGCAGGCAGTTGCAGCCATTTATACACTACAGTAAAACAGAAATATGAGAATGTCCAGCCACGTTTGATAAGACAAGAACTTCTGTATGGTCTCCGTACTGCCGGCAAATTATCAGCACATCCCTTCTTAACAGCAAATGTAATCATGTCGAGTCCTAAAATATCACTTTGGCTAACAGGTCCAGAAAAAGACATGTTCTGGCACGAAGTGAAGCACAGGACACAGGTATAGCCCTGATTCAGAACTGCAGGAGCTCTCAACGTTCTCACCAGAGCACATCCTCTCATGGTCTTTAGAGGGATCTACTCTCACACTACCTCTCTGAAGCATTTGCAGCACTCCCAAGAGCAGCCTCAACAACACCATTAGAATAAAGCACGAACAACCAGAGACTCACCATAAGTTCTGGAATCCATCTGTTTGAACACTCCAATCACTTCTGCAGAATAACTGATATCAACCTCAAACCGCAAGCGAGAGATCAGCACACACTTCCCTTTGACAAGGGCCGAGGGTTTCTTCCAGTTGTCACATATCTTCAGGAGGGATTTCACATCGCCCCTACTGCCAACAAAATGAGAGCCTGATGCCAAGCCAGCTGCATCTTCTCCTTCCAGTGGTTCGAGAATTACCGATGAAAGCTTATTTGCTGCTTCCACTAGGGAGAAAAACATGAGATACAGAGAAAAGAGTAACAAAGAACAGAGAAACTAAATATGCACAGGATGCTTTGGGAAGAAAAGGGGCAAAAGGATGACAAACAAACTGTGCATCTTCAAGTTTAAAAGGAATGATGATTCTCTGCTTTCACTCACAGGGACAAAGAATTGAGAGAGATGGCTTCGAGAAGCTGCTTGGTGAGATTTTCCACAGAGAATAATACAGCAGGGGCAGAAGGAGTGTGACAGTACGTGAACAAGGGACTGTCCAGCATTTTCATTAGGCTCCCACTCTGTCAGCAATCCCAAAATGTGGCTCACTAGTCCAGGGCAAGCAATCTGCAGAACCCCATTCAGCAGCGAATTGCACACAGACACAGTGTGCTTTCACTTACAAAGCTGCAGGGACAGGGGCACAGCGATCAACAGCATGTGCCCGAAAAGATGGGAAGGTGCTTCCGCAAATGGCAGAAGAGATCGATCTAAAAATACCTGCCTCCTGCCTCCTGTCAATGTCTGATAGGCAATCCCACCTAGGAGGAATGCTGTATATTCACAATACTGTAGGATGGCTATCAGGAAGGACTCTAGTCCAAACGTCTAAATATCATTTGTTAGAATTTAAGTTCATCACCTTTTATTCTACTGTGTCTTACAGCTAGCCTTGTACCTCCCCACAGCCATCTGCACTCCTACCTTACGAATCACTAGCAACCACCTCTGTCACCATGCCAGGCCACAGGGAGATAAGGCACGCAGCATTTTACGTCTGGTAGCCTGAAGAAACATTGCACTTCTCCACAGGTCTCTCTGCCAATCTGTATCTGTACGTTGCCTTTATTATTACAGCCAAACCGTGATGGTTAAAGAAACATTTTTCTTGCATTTCCACAGCACTACAGCACAAAAGTCTCTGACTCATAGGTCCCACAGTAACACAAATATTCATGAATATCTCCAAAGTCCATCAGATTGAAGAGCAAGGGACCACTAAGCATATTTTGCCTACATGTATTTGTACAAAGAGGCAATCTCTATCCTGCAGCTGTTTAGAGTAAATCCAGGTGAATGCAGTCCCTGTCAGTGTTGTAGTCCACATCATGATCCATGCTGCTTCTTTTTAAATAGTCCAGCTTACCAATACACAACAAAATTTAAGTTCAGTGTTTACAACTGGGCAGAGGAGAGGAGGGCAGAGAGAGAGATTCCATCATTTTCTTCCCAACTAGTTAATAAAAAAAACATTTCAATTTCATCCAACTTTATTTTAAAATAAGTGACTTTCAGAATCAACACAAGCATTCATGATTTCTAGGCCAAAGAAAAAGTTTAAAAATTATTTTCACGTGATGCTCTTATAGTAGAGGTTTGGGAAACCACCACTTTAAACTTCTTCCCTCCAATGCACCAAGCAAAAGATTTTAGATGCCACCATTGCAGTTAGATCTCACCTCTACAACTAATACCAAAGGAAACGGGTGGAAAAAACCAAACCATTTCCCTCTTATTTCAACATCTGTTTCTAGACCTGATTGCATGTTTAATTTATAGTACAAAGAAATGTATTATAGGAAAACACCATTCAGAAGAACAAAAGTAACAGTTGAAAGTTTTAAAATCATTGTCTTTACACTTAAAAGACTTCAACTAAGGCCCTTTTAAACCCCTTTTAAGCTTCCTTTCTCCTGATATCATTGCTCAATGTTGATCACATATTGTCTTCACTTGTCCACAGAAAACTCCTATCTTTGCTAGGTCTAAGGAGAAAAGCTTTATTTCTAAAAATCATCCTCTTCATTTGCAAGCTCCTTGGTGCAGAGACTCGGCTCTCATCTGTATTTGATACACTTCAAGCAAACCAGCAGCATTTAAATTATAAATGTGTGGCAACCCACATGGGAAGCTAAAATACCAGCACTCAACTGTGGGTTTTTCAAAGTGCTCAACACAGGCCTAATTCTGTTCCCACTGAAATCAATAGTGATTTATCACTAGCTTCAATACAATGTGCTTTTGAAAAGCTTACCTCAAGTGTTTGCCTCTATCATCTCTCAATCTTTCCAGAACAAAATGACAGGAGAGGAGAGGGGGGAAAAAAAAAAAAAGAGATAAAGCCATCCTTGTTATGCCAGAAAAAGGCAAATCCATTTTCAGTCTCACTCAAAGCCCTAGCAAATTATCCTTTTTCCTTTTGTGACACCCAAAATTAATGGGAAAAAAGGTGAAGAAAAAAAGGAAAAAAAAAAGAGCTGTTCAAAAAGAAAATACATGAATGGACCTAAAAATTAAATCTTAGCCAGCAGAACATACCAAGTTCTCAATACAGATTCATATGAAGTATCCGCACAGCAGATATTTTTCTTATGACCAGGCTTGTTGGTTGCTGAAAATTCAGTAATGTCAGAAAAAGCTAAACTTACACTTGGTATTTAGATTATGTGAAAAATTAAGTTATTTCTAATCAACTACAAAGTGTCAGAAAAATGTTATGAGCCAGGTACCTAAAGATGGATGTTATGTTTCAGTAGCATCATTTCTATTACTTCAAACAATAACAAAGCTAAATAATAATTATGGAACATAGGAGAAGAGAGTCAAGGTTTAGATTCTTTTTTATCATTCAGCCACCTATTTACTTACTGAAACTGCTGTAATCCTCCAGGCCGAAACTCCATTTTTTTATAACAGGATCTAAAATAGGGCAGAAAATGAAATATTTGGGGTATAAAAAAAGTGCTGCTGCGAAATGTTCTTGTGAGGTAAGAGAGGATTCAATCCACTCAAACTTTTTGACACACATCTGAAAAACAGTACGCTCAAGTTTACACTTACATGTCACCACAAAAGCCATAGGGCACATCAACACTAAGACAAGAAGAACGCAGCAGCCATTCACCGGGAGCAGCAATACATGGGGGGGGAAACGAAATTAGAATATAACAAAGGCTAGGAAAAAAGATCAGAAACAAGACAAAATGCTCTCAGTAACCCAGTCAACAGAGCTCATCAGCTCTGAACCACAGCTGAAGTAACCCATTTTCCCACCCCAATTTACGAAGAACTTCTTTCTTCACTCCCTGAAGAGACTGACCAGCTGCCGTCACTAAACTTCTCAAAGCACTGTTCACAAAGCAGGACTTCTGATGCCTTGGCTCAATCCAAGTTCAAGCTATTTATGCCCAAACTTCTCTCCAATTTCAGCTGTCTTTACTCTTCCAATCCCCCATTAAGACCACATATTCCACACCAGCAATAGCTGCACTGCTAAGAGCATACATACAGCAACTACAGTTCCACCAGACGCTGAAACTTCAATCCAACACAAAACAGAGAGAACAGCAATCGATCAATCCTTACCATAGCTTTTGCTTGGTATCTTCTTAAACACAGCAATAAGTTCAGCATTATACCCTACTTGGACTTGGAATCGGTTCTCCCCGTATTTCACACATTTTCCATTTGTAACACTGTTTGCTTTCTTGCAAGAGGCAGCTTCAAAGACAGAGCCTGCACTAGCAGAGGTGGTCAGCTTCTGCGTCCTACTACTGGGCTGGGAGGTAACCCCTCCCCTTTCTCTTTCTGTTGGTGTGTTTGCGTTTATCAGCGTTTCTGAATCACTCGGGCTAGCCCTGCTGGACAGTGAAACATATTTTATGGCAGATCTGTTCTGATTTGGTAAATCTTTACTACCGTCAGGGTGCCCGTCATCAATTAATCTAGGATGGGATGGCTCTGCAGGGGTTTTGAAAGCTGGGCAGCATTTGGGCTGCTGGAATGTACCAAGATTAATTAAAGCTTGTTGTCCACATTCCTGACCACCAGCATCCAAGTAATGTTTATGGGAACAACTCAGAGAATTTGGGATTGTTGTAGGAAACTGCTTAATGCCACTTGCTTGTGCTGAGTCCTCTGAACAATTCCTTTGCTGCTCTCCATGTGAACCAGCCATCTGTTGGTTTGCAGTGTAATGATTATAATCTTTCTGAAGATAGCTCTTCTGCTCCACAGGACTGTTTGGATTCTGATGGTGCTGACTAATGAAACCAACATGATTGTTTTCTTCCTTTGAGTTTCCCCAATTGCCTGGACTCTGTTCTTTCACCTGAGGTCCAGTGATCCCCACCTGCCCAACTCTCTGGGCTGCTAGTCTCTCTGCTCTCCTGGCCAAAGCCTTCTGGCGGTTCTCTTCTATTCTTCTCTTTTGTTCCTCTGTAAGACCTGATGACATCTTCAACAATTCAAACAATAAATCTGAATCAAAACTCCATCAGGGATTAATCAGAAGCATCTCCTTTTTTTTAAAAGAATGGCAGCCAGTCTATAAAAAAAAAATAAACAAGACATATACAAAAAACACTGTAAAAAGAGATAGAAAGTTTCAACACTTTCTCAAAAAAATGCTTATTGTATTGATAACTCAGTATTATTGATGACTAAGTATTACTGTAACTGATCCTAGACAAAAACTTAGTAGTACAGCAAAGCTGCAAGACCAATGCTGAGCCATTATCAGCAAGCAGACACTGACAGCTACTGCTGAGGCCTTGTATGCCAGTCCCACATGGATAAAACATCCAGAAAAAGGAAAAAACCGCACCGCAGTGCCAGCCCTGCAAAGGCAAATGCAAGAAAGCTGGAACAGGGGCTGTTTATGAGGGTGGGCAGCAACAGGATAAAGGAAAATGGTTTTAAACTGGGGCAGGGTAGATTTAGATTAGGCATTACGAAGAATTTCTTCACTATGAGGGTGATGAAGCACTGGAACAGGTTGCCCAGAGAAATTGTGGATGCCTCATCCCTGGAAGCATCCAAGGCCCGGCTGGATGGGGCTTTGAGCAGGCTGGGGTCGTGGGGGGCGTCCCTTCCCATGGCAGGGGAGTTGGGACTAGATGATCTTTAAGCCCCCTTTCAACCCAAATCAGTCTACGATGATTTCTGCAGAGTCTTATGTGGTACCTAACAAAAAAGATGAGAACCACCTCACCTTTCTCGATCACCTTCCCGTTCTCGGCTATCTCACAGCACGTAGCAGA
>NW_009705314.1:0-7209 GCF_000703405.1 Apaloderma vittatum
TGACGAACCTCCCTGCTTCCTCGCGTCCCGGTACTCCGGTATATTTTTAATCCTCAGGTGTAAGAAAGCGGTTTTGGAGGTGCAGTTAGTTTAAGTCAAGGCGCAGGTGCTCTCTGGAGATACGAGAAGCTCAAGCTTCACCTGCTAATAAGGACTCCAGAGGATAAAAATATTTTAATACGTTAGCAAAGCAGTGCTTTGTTTTGACTGTTGTGCTAACTTTAGAGAAGTGTTTGTTCTGCAAGGAGGGAGTAACTTTCTGTGCAACACAAGCACATTATGTCTACCTTTGATTTTGTTTTTTAGTGGAACATTATTATTTATAATTTAGTATTAACTCGTAAGTATTAATAAATAAGTAGTAAGTATTATATTTTACAATCAATGTATATTATATTGAGATGATCTTAATAACAATTATGATAGATTCACAGAATTAAGGAATCATTTAGACTGGAAAAGTCCTTTAAGATTGTTGAGTCCAACTATTAACATAGCACTGCCAGGTCCCCCACTCTACCGTCCCTAAGCATCACATCTACACATCTTTTAAATACCTCCAGGGATGGTTACTCAACCAGTGTCCTGGGCACCCTGTTCCAATGATTGATAACCTTTCTGGTGAACATTTTTTCCTAATGTCCAGTCTAAACCTTCCTTGATGCTGCTTGAGGCCGTTTCCTCTTGTCCTGTCTCCTGTCACTTGGGAGAAGAGACTCACCCTCATGTTGTGATAAAAGAGCAGAAAATTCTCCCCTAAGCATCCTTTTTTCTAGACTAACAACCCCAGTTCCCTCAGCTGCTCCTCATAGGACTTATTTTTTAGACCCTTCAGCCTCATTGGTCTTCTTTGGACACACTCCAGCACCTCAGTGTCTTTCTTAGAGTGAGAGGCCCAAACCTAAACACAGTATTTGAGGTGCAACTTCACAAGTGTCGAGTCAGTGGGAAAATGTTTATAACTATGTTTACTTTTTAACACTGGAAGTGAGAAATGACTAGCCAAAGCTTATGCTGAAAAAAATAAATTGAAAGCAGATTTAGCTATGACTTGAAAAGTTGTTACTGCTAGATCAGTCCCCTAAAGTTCCTCTGAATTGTTTAGTAAAGTTTGGACTTAATTTTGCTATAAAATTAGAATGTTTTATTAAGATTAATGTATGAATTATTTTAATTACCTTTTTATTAAAAAAAATAAAAACAAAAAACAAACAACAAAAACCTGAACTTAGTTCCAGGATCATTTTCGGAAGAATTTTCTACTGGCTACCTTCTAGGAGAACTTCTACACAAATATGGTCTTCAGGATGACTTTCACCAGTTTTCACAGAGCAGGTTAGTACATATGGTTACCATGCCTCTCACAGAAATTAGACAAAATATCTATTTTTCGGTTAGGATTTGCTTATGCACAGTGGGAAAGACATCTAGAACTTATCAAGAATTGATACATTTGTCAGTAAATCAAAAGCTACTTGTATTTAATGCTCCGATTAGCTTCGTATTTCCAGGGAATCAATTATACTACTTCAAAAAATTATGCATTTTTATTGTAGCTGTGATAGTAGCATATTAGACCAAAAATTCAGCAAGCCCATCAAAAATATCTCTAGGACTGGAGATACTGATACTATCTCCATGAGCTTTTCAGAGCCAGGAATCCAGAGGTGTGGTGGTGACCACTGTATCTTCACTAAAAGGAAAACGGTGGAGATGCACTGTGAGCCTCCGGGTGAAGTGCTGATGGAAGTTCATATAAGAATTTATAAATTTACAAGGAAGCGGGTGTAATATGCACAGTGAAGAAGGGAAGAAAAACAGGAAGTTGAAAATTCTTTTGCAGATCTGTGAGCCTTTGTATATTAATGATGCAATTCATGGGGTTCCTTGGCTTATGCTCCATTTTGGCAGACCTTGGTGCACATCAAGTGTGCCAGGCTGTACATTCTCTTACTCTTTCTTCTGAACTTCTTTTTTATGTTCTTTGCACTTCTCATTTATTTATACCCTTTTCTATCTAAGTCTCACCAACTTGTAGGAGAGCAGCTTAAGCCCAACTAGTAAAGGCAGGCAGTGAACATAGGACTTCTACACAGCAGATTTTGGGCTCTGCTTCTAGGACTTTTAAATCTTTCAGGAATTTCTGGGATCATTGGAGAGCTCCTGGTAACTCTTAGTGGAATTTTAGAGTGTCTGCTGCTGCTGGGAAAGGATAGCTTCAGGAAGCTTCTACTTCTAGCAAGCTCTAGAAGCTTCCAGCAAGGTCTCTTAACTCTTAAAGGCCGCTTTGATCTCTTGTCTCCAGAGGACTTCTGGTGAAGGAGGTGCAATTAGTGAAGCCACACTTCAGCAGATGCAAGAAAAGGTTAGAAATTCTGCTGGAAGAGGGTATGCGTGCTCAGCAAAGGTGGTGATGAGTGACAGGCTATATTCCCCAGTACCTGCTGCAGGAACTACTCAGAATGTCAGAGGCCTCCACGCAGACTGCTTTCCAGAGGAAGGAGGCAATTCTCTGTGTCTCAGGCTGTAGTGAATGCTCAGAGTCTTTCCTTAGTCTTGGGCAGGGGGAGGTGGTGGCTTTACCACTGCAGAGGTGTATGCTTGTGGAGAGTCTGTGTCACCAAATCAAGCTGCAGCAGAAGAAGGTCAGTACATTGTTCAGCATCACAGATGCTGAAAAGCAGATTGACTCTGAGACACTGCAGTTACAGGATCCTGAAGCCACAGATGTGCTGAAGGAGAGAGAGGCAATATCTGTGCCCATTGGGTTGGAAAAAGGAGATGACTGACAGTTTGTGGCAAGAGAGGGATGGTCCCTGCTCTACCTGTTGCCCCATAGCTGCAGAACAGTTTCATTGCCATGGTAACATTGAGAAGCCGGTGGCTCAGTGTAACAAAGCGTCTGAGCTGAAGAAGTCTGAACCACACGAGAGTGACAGAAGGAACAGGTAAGTGATAGTAGTGGGAGACTTTGCGGAAGGAGAGGAAGGTGCGTCATGAGGAAGTGATGGCCTGGACTGGTGTGCTTAAACCCCTACAACAACTGGCAAGCAAGAGGAAGGGGATATGAATAACAAGGGAAAAACAGCATAGAAGGTTGCCTACCCCAAATATATGTACGCAATCAGGGAAGTATGGAGAGGATAACATTATGGGAGATACATTCACTTTTTTTTCTTTTTCTTCCAAAGATCATCTCCTCCAAAAATAATACATCTTGATGTGAATAAAACTGAACAAATGCAACAAGAAACACAAATGAAAAAATAAGTTTCTACTGACAAAACAAACATAAAAAGGAAAAGTACAAGATGTAGAAGCAGGGTCAGGCAACCCAGGAGGAGCACAGAGACACTCTCTGAGTATGCAGGGATGGGTTTAGGAAAGGCAGCGCCCATTAGGAGTCAAAACTGGTGTGGGACATGGAAGGCAACCAGAAGAACTTTTACAAATATCTCTACAGCAAAATGAAGGCTAGAGAAAATATGAACCTACTGCTGACTGGGGCACAGGCCTTAGTGAAAAAAAAATAATCAGTGCTTACATTGAGGGAGACACTACTTGTGGTCTCGATTTTTTAACAGTATTTCCAAGGCTTGTGTGATTGACCTCAGACTTTTTATGGCAACATCACCAGTACTCATGTGAAAATGCAGGAATGGATAGATGCTTGCATTAAGCTCTTCTGTCTTGTGGTGATATCCCTAATTCAGGCCCTCAGGAGGCAGAAAACTTTGCTGAATAGAGGGTCCAGTCTGCTAATGAGTGCTTCCGTTCCATGCAGGAGGAATTCACCAGTGACTGTAACTCACTGTTTTTTCTTCTCAATGCTGATCTTAATGCACGTTGTGTTGTGAGGGGTTAGCCTTTCTGGCCATGGCAAGACTGCTTACACCGCCTCCTCCTCTGCCTCATTATGTGCTTTTTCCACTGTGCCCAGGGCCTTGTACATATTCGATAGAGGTATTTTAGAGTGTAAGGAGGGTTTCCTTTTATTGCTCCATGATGTAAGCTTCTTCCACCCCTCCTTAACCCTGATAACACTGCCTACCTCCTGGTACAAAGCAGATACAAGACCTGCCTCCATAGTGGCCATGCTGAGTTGGCTTCCATGCATCATAGGTGGCAGAGCATGGCACCACTGATCAATATCCATCTCAGACTCTCAAATACACCTCAGCCTACCATGCAAAAAGTTGAGTACTTAATACCTTCTCTATTTTGCTAAAACTTGCACCTGGAAATCCCAGGTCACTGAGACTAGCAGTAAAGTCTGCAGAAAGAAATATTTACCCTCGCTGAAGCAGGATCAGCTTAAAGAACATTTAAATGAACTAAAAATACACAGCTTTATGGGACCTGATGGCATACGCCTATACATGATGAGGAACCTATTCTGTGTCCTTGCTAGGACACTCTTAATAATCCTTGAAATGTCCTGGTTATTTGAGGAGATTCCTAGGACTACAAGAATGCATCTGCCACTCTTCTTTTCAAGGAAAGCAAGAAGGAGGAATTGAGGATGTACAAGCCAGTCAGCCTCACCTCGGTCCCTAGGAAGTGATGGAGCAAATAATCATGGAAACCATTTCCAAGCATACCAGCAAGTGCAGTCTGCATTGACTCTTCACACTGTCTTCCTTAACATCCTCATAGACAAACTGATGAAGTACAAACTAGGCAAGTGGACAGTGAGATGGTCTGAAAGCTGCCTGAACTGCCAGGCTAAAGGGGTTGCGATTGGCAGCATTAAGTGCAGCTGATGGTCAGTGATCGGAAGTGTAGCCCGAGTGCTGGTTCAGAGACCAATACTGCCTAACATCCTCACTAATGACCTGCATGACTGAGGCAGAGTACACCTTCAGCAAGTTTGCAGATGGTACAAAACTGGAAGGAGTTGTTGATACATCAGATGGTTGTGCTGTCCTTCAGAGGGACCTCAATGGGCTGGAGAAAACGACTGGCAGCAATCTCATAAAGTTCAACATGGGTTAATGCAAACTCCTGCATCTGGTGAGGAAAATGTCACCTCTTCAGTACCAGCTGTGGGCCAACTATCTTGAAAGCAGCTTTGCACAGAAGGTCCTGGGAGCAAACAGGTTCACGATGTGCCAGGAGTGTTCCTTTGCAGCAAAGAAGGCCAACAGCATCCTGGACCACATTAAGAAGATACGGCACTAGTGAGACTGGAGTGCTATGTCCAGTTTGGGGTTACTCAGTGCAAGAAAGATGTAAATATTGGACAAGGACCAGAGAAAGGCTGTGATAATTACTGAAGTCTGAGTGTATCTGACATGTGAGAGGGAGGAGGACTGTGTATTGTGTTCTTTACCTAGTCTTCATGACTTTCTAAAGATAATTTGATACTTTCACATTTCTTCAGTATTTTCTTTTCTAATAGTTACTAACAGTGGTATTTGACAACTATTGACAATTGAGACAATGTTTTCTCAATTCCAAGATATTTCTTCTGCACATTAAATAAGTTATTACTATATAATAGTCATTGTATGGTCCTGGAATCCTGTAAGAACATGTACCTGCCTAATCTTACTTAATGCCTATAAAATAATACTTCTAAAATGTGTGTAAGGAAAAGCATTTCTGGTAAGACAGTGTCACTTTGTTTTAGCACAGCCCAAGGCAGAATTATAGCTACTGGGGAGAAATGTATATTCCTTTTTTAGGATAGACAACTGCAATCTAGAAGGCACTGACAGAAAAGAATCTGGAGTTGTTACAACTAACCACTCAATATCCATTTTAATTATATTAGCTGGTTATTTTGCACAGTTCTTGGACATATAAGGAGGGGAATAATAATTGAAAAAGTGCTGCTACTTTTTAAAAGAAATATTACTGGAAAACTTTTTCTGATTTGGCTGTCCATATTTGAAAAATAAAATATTCTAGTTTTCCCTGACCTCTTACAATGATCTTGAAGTACAATTTACAACATTTTTTGTATTATAAGGCAAGGTTAAGGAATTCCACCTGATCTGATTGCAGAACAAAAACTTCTCGATGCATGTGTGGTGATTTCTGACAATAGGGCTCACTTTAACCTTGACTCATGGCAGAAAAATGTTCAATAATTGGAGGCTGCATTTACAGATCATAGAATCATAGAATGGTTTGAGTTGGAAGGGACCTTAAAGATCAACAAGTTTCAATCCCCCTGCCATGGACAGGGACACCTCCCACCAGACCAGGTTGCTCAAAGCCCCGTCCAGCCTGGCCTTGAACACTTCCAGGGATGAGGCATCCACAGCTTCTCTGGGCAACCTGTGCCAGTGTCTCACCACCCTCTTAATAAAGAACTTCTTCTAGTCTAATTCTACCCTTTTTCAGTTTAAAACCATTGCCCCATGTCCTATTGTCACACACCCTTGTGAACAGTCCCTCCTCATCTTTCCTGTAGCCCCCTTCAGGTACTAGAAGGCAGCTGTAAGGTCTCCCTAGAGCCTTCTCCAGGCTGAACAGCCCCAACTCTCTCAGCCTGTCCTTGTAGGGGAAGTGCTCCAACTCCTTCATCATCTTTGTGGCCCTTTTCTGGACCCGCTCCAACAGGTCCATGTTCTTCTTGTGTTGGGATCTCCAGAGCTGGATGTAGCACTCCAGGTGGGGGTCTCACCATAGCAGAGCAGAGGGGCAGAATCACCGCCCTTGACCTACTGGCCATGCTTGGAATCATAGAATCGTAGAATCGTATCAGCTGGAAGAGATCTAGAAGATCATCGAGCCCGATCAACCTGCTAAATGATTCCCCCCAGTGCAACATCCACCTGTCTCATAAACACCTCCAGGGACGGTGACTCAACCACCTCTCTGGGCAGCCTGTTCCAATGGCTGACAACCCTTTGAGTATAGAAATTCTTCCTAATATCTAACCTGAACCTCCACTGGTGCAATTTAAGTCCATTTCCCCTCGTCCTACCACTCTCCACTAGGGAGAACAGACCAACCTCTGTCTCTCTACAACCTCCCTTCAGGTAATTGTAGAGAGTGATGAGGTCTCCCCTCAGTCTCCTCTTCTCTTGGCTAAACAGCCCCAGATCCCTCAGCCTTTCCTCATATGACTTGTGTTCTAAGCCCTTTCCCAGCTTGGCAGCCACCTCTGTACCCTCTGCAGCACCTCGATGTCCCTCTGGTAGTGAGGGGCCCAAAACTGGACCCAATACTCGAGGTGAGGCCTCACCAAAGCCGAGT
>NW_009705315.1:0-23626 GCF_000703405.1 Apaloderma vittatum
GATTCTAACAGCTGTGTCACTTATTCTTGTGGAATCCTTCTGAGAAAGGTGGTTCTTGGCAACAGAAGCTGCTGTGGGTTTTGGTTTTGTTTTTTTTTTAAGATCAAACAGCCAAAACTTATCTTTTCCATGGAACTGGTTTCTATATCCTGGTTTTATTTTACAGTTTGTGGTTATTAAGGGTGTTAACTTTCCAAGGGTCTGCTTTGGAAGAAAGAGTTCAGACAAAAAACAACAAAACCCAAACCAAATAACTTGCCCTCTCTGCCACCCCCACAACCCCCCCTGCTCCCCGCTATATTTTTACATCTTGCTTTTAAAAACACCCAAACTAGCCTCCTTTCCCCATTCAGTGTTTTTCCTGACAGAAGAGAGAAACAAATCCTTGCTGGATGACGTGCCTAGCTGAAAGCAAGAATTTAAACACACTGGGTGTATTACAGCTAAATATGCAGAGTCACGTCATCACAGTGTCGTTTATTTTCTGGAAGGTTTTTTCCAGAAGGGCGAACACGATCGCAGCTCCACTTCGCGAGCTTGGTGCCACTGCAGACACGCTCTCGGCACACTTGGTGTTCTCTACTGACTTGTCTCTCTCGGATCGCTGCCCCCTTCATCTCCTTTTTAAAAAATAATAAAATGTTCTTTGTAGCAGAGCTGGTTGCCGAGAGCTGTTTGTGCATAGGGAGACAGACCTGCCTGTCCGAGCCCCTCTTCATTCCAGGCTACTTGGCTATGGACATTTGCTTTTTCAGGATGGAACCACCTGCTAGAGCAAAGTTATTCTGCATTCAGGCCACGTGTAAACAGAAAGCACTTGATGAACACCAGGTAACAGGGAATGTACGCCTGAGACCCTGAATGATTGCCTCCCTGATGAGACCTGGCTGGCAAACGGTTTCCCAAAGCGAAAAACCTTTAAACAGGAGCTCAGACAGTGAACCCCTACTCACAGAGGCACTCCCTGACTGTGTTGGTGCTGCTGTCCGCGGTGCGCTGGGCAGGAGGACGCTCAAAGTCCCTTCCACAATCAGTTGTTCCAATGCTGCAAATCTTGCAGTGCTTCTCTGAAGGTCAGTCAGCCACTGATTTAAGCTTAAAGACATTTACAAAACCATCCAAACCTTCCCCTGGGAAAGCACATCTCGCTGTCCCAACTCCAGCCGTCTTTAGCTGCAAGGGAACCAGACGCATGTACCTCTAACAAGAGAACGCGATAGTCAAATAAAATTTCTTTATCCTCTTTATACAAAGTTGTATTTATAAGCTTTATTCTACATAGTTACAGCTTTTAGTAAACTCATGAAACGGTTATTTTTCAGGTATCAAATACTTGCACCGCAGAAAATTAGTCACCGATTTACATTCACTCTATTTGCTGTCGGGGAGGAATCAGAAAGTCCTGTCCAGCGGATGCGAGCAGATGTACACTCGCTTCTCCAGGATCTGCTTTGCAGCTTTTTTAATAGAGTCATCCAGATTTTCATCTGCATCTACAAAGAAACAAGAGGACAGTGAACTGAAGGACTGTAAACAGCTTTTCCCAAGTTCGTTCAGAAAGGATTTTAGAATACAAATGCGAGATGCAAGTATTCTCAGTGCCATGAAATAATTCAACATTAACTTCTAAAAAGATTAACTCCTGCAGGTGGAGTTTCACACGCCAAACGCTCAGCTGGTCAGTACTTAACATTTGATCTATCTGGTTATTTAACATTTTCTTTCCTGGAGTGTTTGCTACTGACAGACTTTATATTCCTCCCTATGGGGGGAAAAAAAGTGTCCCAGCAGCTCGTTTTATCTATTAAATGAAGAGACTCTTCATATTCAACTGGTACCAGTTCTGTTCCTCACCTTAATTAAGGGCAGAGCAGAAATATTCTGTTGGTCACATCAAAACCACCTCCTTTCGTTAGGAGCCTGTGAAAGCTGCAAAACTATAGAAACTCTTATAGAACTTACATTTTTGTAATTGAGCCATGGCATAATTATTCTTGAAATATGCTTCCGTGCAGAAGATATTTGTAAGAAGTACCTGTGAAAATAGTAAAACTCAGTTAAAATCTAGTAAATTAATTTAGTAGAGAAACCAATATAGTAAAAATGCAGTTGTTTAAACTTCAGGATGTCTAGTTTTTGTCTCTTGATAAGGGAGCCCTGCATGCCGGTAAGGTACAGTGCAAACTTGGCTGTTACTTTGTCCCCACAGCCACCAAGCACGAGAGTGGGGAGGGCTCCCTCGCTCGGTACTGACCACGCGAAGGGGTTTACAGGCCCAAAATACGACGGCTCAAGCAAGGCTGATCAGTTTGGATTTGTCTAACCCTTAATTTTAGCAAACTGACTTGTCCTGTAGCATAACCGTTACCACGGAACTTCAAATACACTTCTACACAACCACCTGTGTGTCAGACCGTCAATCAATTTATTGAGAAAACAGCGTTAAGTTTCTGTCTGCTAATGTTTATAGGGAAAGAGTGGAACGCAGATGGACTGGAATGAGTCAGAGGCCGGATGGTGTCTCTTCACTCCAAAGCCCTTGGTGAGGCCGGACAGGCACACGCCGGGTGTTACAGCCACGTGGCCGCAGGAGCGCCGGCACTAACGGCGCGGCCGATGCTGGAGCACACTCACCTCGTGGTCATGATTTCTCAGGCCGATGCTGATAGACCGGCTGGCTCTGGAGATCGATGCTGTCATCGCGTATAAATTAATAACGATGTCGGCCACTCTCTTCAGAACCAACTGCTCATCCACTATTGTCTACAAGAGTAAAAGTGATTATTAGCTTGCAGTTCACTAAACAATTCCACCCCCCGCCAGACTTCTATCCAGGTTCATGCTTGTTCAGCACAGACAGGTAAGCTGTTGCACAGAATTTCTAAGCTACGTGAGAGTTTTGGATGACTTATGCTCTGCCTTCTAACGGTTTTGGATTAATTATGTTCCCCCTTTTAAACAGTCAGTCTGCCTACAAAAGCAGCAAAGCTATTCAAAAGATGTTTTGGTTAGGGTGGAATGTGGCAGAGCCTAGTCTGTCACAAAACTGAAAATCCAGGGCATTCCAAGTTGGGTCTCTCCCATTTTAACAGCAACACTTTGCACAGAGTAACTGGATTCATTTGCTGTGGAGGAAGGGCACAAATTCAAAAGCTGCTGGTACAGCTCTTCGTTTGGGAACAGCAAAGTGCTTCCAACAGCCACCGCAGCAGCCAGGATTTGTGCTTAAAGAAAATAATTCACCTAGGCTGCTGTTTGCTTTCTGCTTTAAACAGAAGTTGTCCATTATGAGTGTAGAATTTCGGTGTATTTTCTCACATTTAACGAAAACATGTGGTGCAAGGGAAGTCCTGACTCTCGCCCTATGCACAGTCCACTCCAGATTCCAGCGAGGCCACTTTGCTTGAGGATAAACTATTCAATAATGAAGGTAACGGACTAAAGAACAGTTACCTTGCCAAACCTGCTTAGTAGGCCTCTCACTGTTGTTCCAAAATAATAAATGTTTTCTTCAAGTTTCTTGGCACTTTCCTATAAAATAGAACAGAAAATACAACAATCTGAATAGCCTTCCATGGGAAAAACCAAGCACAGCCCTGCTCCCTTCGAACAGGACCCCTGGCGAAACAACGAGCACGTCACAGGGAAGCACGAGCTCCGCCTCGGCTGCCCAGGAGTTCTCAACTATGGCACACAATTAATATTATTTTTTAATTAGCGAGTCTATTGAAGAGAATACTGACGTATGCCCCAAGAACAGACTTTCCCCCTCTAAAAATGTGGCCGTTCAGTGTTCTGCTCGGTGCAGTGTTCGCCAGCAACTTGTAGTCATCAACCAGAGACACCTTTTAAGATGATCTTTCGCCATGTTACATGGTTTTCTTCCCAGCTAAAAATGAGAAAAACCATCGCATACCTAAGGAATGGGTTTATACACTGTTGATCTATTCCGTGATTCTATAAAATGTTGATTCTTTTCCAAGAAAAAGAAAGTGTTTAGATGCAACCCTCGTATCCAGAAATCCAACTACTACTAGAACTTCTCTTTGCAAGCACTGTTTTTTTTTATAAACACTCATCCAGTTTGCTGCAGAAAACACTCATCCAGTTTGCTGCAGAAACCCCGGTAAACACTGTTCTTGCTCTCTAAAATACGTATTGAAATTTTCTAGCTTTTACTTCCGGTAACTTTTCAGTATAGTCTTTATGCTTATACAAATAACAGTTTGAAAAATTCATATGCAACGTTTAGTTTTATATAGCAAACCTAATGAAGTGCTGCAGGTTTTGAAAACCCTGAACATCAAGATCATCTGGTTTGCAAATTCACCTATAGCCTCAAATTCCAGTATTAATCAGGAAGAAAATTTCTGGTATTATATATCTGGTATCATATGGTTTTTATTACTTCATAAATGCAACTCAATTCTTGTAATAAGAATGCGAGGAAGTGGGTTTGAAGCTATTTGGAGGAAACGCGTATTTAGCACGTCAGGTTGGAGCTGCTGCAGCTAAATCACATTTTATTTTTTTGGGAGGGCTATTTACCCCAAGGAGATGCCGGATTGTTATGGTTCCTTCTGTGACAAGTCCCAGCAAATCCTCCTACCTGTGTGCCCTGAAACGTCTGACCCACGGGACAGTATTGACAGGACAGTAAAACCGATTTCATTACAGTTTTTCAAAATGCAAATTGGAAAAACACACCAGATGTGTTTTTTTTCTATTAACAGAACGTTTAGTTTCAGTAATGAAAATTATTTACTAAGCGATTCATACAGATCACAGAAATTCTTACCTAAAACTGTGTTACTCTAAAACAGGCAAACCCCACTGCTTTGTAACTGAGCTGCTTATGAGGGACAAGGAGACCATTACAAACGGAGACTTAAACACTGCAAAGGCTCAATTTATAAAAATTACTAAAATGGACATAAACCTGGATTTGGTATAAACACAGACTTAAACAGTCTTCGTTTTACCTCGACAGGCACCCACATACTATCTATAACAAACTCCTTATGCCTTGCATCTGCTCAAATCTGTAAATCTCGCTGCTCCCAAGCGCAGGCTTTGTTTTGCACGGCCAGGCTCTCGAGCTGTGATGAGAAGGGAAGGGAATCGAACAGGAAGCAGCAGCACCTGGATGTGACCAGGGAGGGCTGCGTTTCCAATCCCACGTACCTGGAGGCTGGGATGTGCCACTCCACGATCACCGACCAGCCCATAATCCACTTTTCTGCCCATCGTGTCGCGTAATTTGTTCAGGAGCTCCCCCAGTGCCACTCCCACGTTTCCTTTCCTGATTTCTCTAAAACGTGAGGTGAAAAACAGCTGTTAAAGGCATTTTCTCTGCTTACAAGGGAAGTTTCAGGAGGTTCAGACAACCAGTTCAAATTCTAAATGCTCTACCGAAACCACCTGCAGTTTGTCTACGAATCCCCAAGCCTTTTGATCCATTTCACTGTGAAGCCTGGAGAACAATTACACAACCTTAAGAGTATATGATGTGGCTGCTGCTCACTTCCTCTCCAAATATTCCCCATAAATCAGTGTGTGTACTCAGCACAGCTCTCTTACCAACACACCTTTGCCACCAAGTCTTAAGTTACAGGATTTTACCTACTGGTCTCATAAGAAGGAATTTTACACGAGCTGGAGTTTTGAAGATAAAATACAGTAAGGCCAAGATTCCAAAATCTATAAAATATGCAATTAAAAAGAAATCTAAGACCCCTGTAACACTGAATTGTCTTTTAGACAGATAATACATTAAAAAAATACTGTTGAGTTTTTCCTCTACACCTTCTCCTCTTATCTACAGTTGAACAGTTATCAGGTTCTGTTGAGTTTACTAAAAAACTATTAGCAATAAACAGGAACATACTTAATTTTGTCTGTTAAGATTTTGCCTGCGTGTTGCATGCCCGTCAAAGCAATATACATTCGCAGAATTTCATTTGTTCCCTGTAAAAAATATAAAGTCAAATCAGTATCAAGTACACAGTATTTTCAGTATATATATATAAAAAAACCTCGACAGGCTGTGCTCACGTTTTGTACCCATTTTTTCCTCTAAAACTGCTTTTAATGTCTTAAATAATCTGTGTTGTGCTTTTCCTTGAAACATTCCAAAATGTATTTGGACTCATAAGACAAAAAGATGCTGCTGAAGAAATCACATTCATGCCAGAAGCTGCGCTCTCAGGTGGGTCTGTCTGAAGCGGTAACAGAATCTGGGGAGGTAGAGGATGTTCGGCTGCAGAGGGTCAGGGATACCAGGAAGCAACAAAAGCTAATTAATTAATTTTTTTAATTACTATTTTTTAAAGTGTATGTGTAAGTTTGAAGACTGGTTCTTGAGTTAACTCTGAAGTTTACAATATTAATGAATGTTTTCCATCCCTTTCTATTGCTCTGATACTAAAAGATTACGCTTCTTCCATCCACCCGTAAATGTCTGCTATTTTATCTCAGTTATAAATTCTGATTTCATTTAGCTGTGAAGTTGAGCTTCTCCTTATTAAACACACATATGTCTCACAAAGAAAAAGAAAATAGGTTATTTTTGAGTAACAAAATTTCTGCATTGTTCCTGTAAAGGAACATTTAAATAGTTTTAAAGTGGTCTGGTTAAAGCCTATCGCTGCCCGTGGCAGGGGGTTGGATTAGATAACCTCTAAGGTCCCTTCCAACCTAAGACATCCTACGACCTTATGAAAACTCCTCTGCTTTTGATTTTACACCTCGGAACGTCCGTTAGATTCACCAACATCAAAGCCCCAGGACGCAGGAGGACGACGTTACAGGTTGGCCGGGTTTGCTCCTTCAGCCACGCTGGCATCGACTCCTCCTACTGCCAGGAGACAAACCCCTGCGTGTGCTGCAGGAGCCGCTGGGCGACTGCTACGCACTCGGCTGTGGTTTCAGAGCTCTTGCTCGCATTAATTTTGCAGTTGAGATCTTTGCTGTCCTGACACCTGGAGGTAAATCATCATTTCTAAATGGTCCATCAAGAACAAACAAGTGTGGAACTCGGACTCAGACAAACACACGAATGGTCACTGACAATCCAGCCTGGAAACTGAATAAACTCCACAGCCATTTTATTTTTTTTTTAAAAAAATAAATGTGTTATCAGTAAGTTAACTAAATTTCTAAATTCATCTTTTGTGGGTTTCCCTACTTGTGAGAAGCACACAAGAGGAAAGGTTGTTCAAGAACAGCCACCAGCAGAGCACCTTAGCAATACTAAAAAAGGAAATCCTATTATTCTGATTAAAAACCAAAATGTTGCACATGCCTCTTAATAAATACTATCGCTTATGTACAAGAATAAAAGGAGAAAAAGGATGGCCAGCTTTGGGCTTAGGCAGACGGAGAACTCTGCCTCCATCTTGAGTCAGCACACACAATGACAGCTCTTTACTGAACACAAACCAACGGGTTCCTTTTGCCAGCCACAATACTTTTAGGCTTTTATGCTAACTTAGAATCTTCTAATCTGTTCCGGGACTGTATTTTTTCCTCACAACAGCATACTCAGAATAGCTGCAGATTTAGTTAAAAGCATCCAGAAATTTCTAAATATTTAAGAAAACTGTACATACAAACCAGTATACATATATATATACACACAAGTCCATATTTATGCTAATTTAGAATCTTCTAATCTGTTCCGGGACTGTTTTTTTTTCCTCACAACAGCATACTCAGAATAGCTGCAGATTTAGTTAAAAGCATCCAGAAATTTCTAAATATTTAAGAAAACTGTACATACAAACCAGTATATATATATATATACACACAAGTCCATATGTATTACCATGTTTCTGTATGATCAGTTTGTTCTTTTCACATGAAAAGCGGGTGCCAGTTCCTACTGAACCTCAGATTTGGTGGTTAGTCTATAGAAGCTGTTGTATCTTATTACAGGAAAGAACTCCCTGTACCTCTGAAGAAGTTTAGTTCCTCAGTTTTCTGTCCCAGACTTTGCAGCTGAAGGAAGGAATGCCTGTCCAGTTGAACAGGTTCAGGTTTACAGGGATGCGAGAGCGTGAATTGCCTTTTTCCAGCAAAAGCAGTGCGTTGATACTTGCCTCAAAAATCAGCAGTATCCTGGTGTCCCTGAGGTAACGTTCGTAGGGGTAATCTTTCATGTAGCCGAGGCCTCCGAGAATTTGCAGCGCTTCGCTTACGCAAGCCCACGCGCCCTCCGAGCTGAACACCTGCCGCAGAACAGCGTTTTAATGACCAGGCCACAGGCACACACAGGCTACGCTGCTCCCTTCGTTTACCTACGTGACACTGCTGTCAGGTTTTGGTACTGCTGTTCCTGAAGTCCTCTTACAAGCTTGCCTGAAACAGCATCCTCATGGCTCAGGGGCATATACAAAAAAATCTGAGGTAACCAACAGTACACGGGATATAGAGAAAACAGTAATGTCTATTTATTTTTGGTCTAGCTGAGGTTTTTGCGTCACACGTTGAAATGTAATACCCGAGCCTCTCGGCAACGTGGACTGGAGACTGAGAAACAGGAGAGGTGTGAGCCTGTATGAGGTGAGAGCCACGGGCAAGTGTTTGGATCAGCCGAATTACCTTGACCATGGCTGCCTCCACGGAGCAGTCTGGGAAGCCGGGCCTGTCCATCATGCCTGCGGTGAGGTAAGCCATGCTCTCCATCACATACGCCTTCACAGCCATGAAACTGAACTTCTCCTGCCAAACGGTAACGCAGGGAATCACACAGTAATCCAGATGCAAAACCAAACCTGAAACTTAAGAAGACAACTGCAGCTTTTGTACGATTAACGTGTTATCAGACACTAGTTAACAAGAAGTACTGCTGCAAAACAGTAAGGAAAATTCTAATGAGAAACATATTAAGAATGTTATTAATTATATTCATCATTCTAGACATTTAAAAGATCAGTGTACAGGAGTCTGTGCTAAGCTTACACAAATTTAAATTCTCTAAATCAGTACAGCCAAAAGAACCCCAACGTAATCTATGTCCTTGCACTCAGTCAATACAAAGCACAGAGATTTCGCTTTTACATGTTTTATTACCTGAATTAACCCGAAGTCGCTCAGTTTCTTATTGAACTGTTTCCTGGTACAAGCATACTCCGCTGTCATTTCTTAAAAAAAAATGATAAAAAATTAAAACCAATCTGTCTGAAACCAAGCAAAGTGTGACATTGCTGCTGAGGGGCTCTGCTGCCTGCCGGTGACACTGAAACCACGCGCAGAACGCCCCTCGCTGCTGCAGGAGCAGCAGTTTGCGAGAAACGCCCCCACAACGAGGGTGTTGATGCAGCCTGGGAACGGTGTGCCAAGGGCTTTGACACCAGAAGCTGAGGCGTGAACCCACCCTTGTTTTAGCGCAAATGCATTATTTCAGAGGGACTGCTGTTACTGCGCTGGGTCAGCTACTGGTAGAAACCAATTCTGTGACTCGTTACTGTGTCTAAGCTTTGAGACTTATTCACGTCGGAGATTATACCTTCTAAAAGTAACAGCACTTCTCTTAGCAGCTATAATGGAGAACGGCTATTCTCTTAGTAACAAAATTTTACCTCGGAAAAATTCAGAGGCAGTAGCTTTCCACTATACGAACTCAAAGAACTTCAGTGTTACAACTCCACAAACAGGCTTTTAATAATAATTTAAAATAAAAATATTTTGGTGTTTTAAAGAGGTCAACGCACGCTGTGACTGAGAGCACAGGGATGTATTTACAATCAAGACTCGTGATACCATTCGCTCACCCACCTATCAACTTTTTAATCATTCCAGCCGAGGCGCTGCCCATGCTAAATCTTCCACTGTTGAGGATGTTCATGGCAACCTGTGAAGAGAATGAACGGGTTTCAGGCAATGCTGTCACCACAAAACACCTCCTTAGGCCACGACAACAGTTTCTGCTATCTTGCTTCACGCTTTAGTGCTTTCCTGGATTTCATTTATCACTGGAACACACCTCCTACGCTGGGACACCGGCCCTCACATCGGTGAGCACAGCATTCGGCATCCCCATGGTAAGGCTTCAAAACTCGGCTTTTCAGGGGACCTACTACAACCAACGTCACATTTGAAACACTTTTCAGGTACTGACCTGGAAGCAATCCTCTATTCTAGCTACATTAAGGCATAACGTAGAGAAAAATGTATTTATCTGCCACTAGACAAGCAACATTCAAACTAGACAGCGCTGCTCAAGTTTATCAGATGTAGAAGAAAAACAGGATGTTGTTTAATGTGTGTCCCCAACAGCCAAATACAACATTTTTCTCTGCAAAATCGTGCAGATCCACATGCCAGACTCTCTGAGAAAGGTTACAGCAGGGAACTGAGCGGCGTTCTCCATGCTGGTGTCACCCTTCTCTGATGCAATGAAGAGGAGCCAAGGCCAGCGAGGCCAAGGCCAGAGGTCTGTCCTCCAGTATTTTTCAGTTTGGCAATGTTCATTCTACCAATAAGAAAATTTCAGTGCAGAGGGGGTAAAAAAAAAGGAAAAAAAAATCCTTCAGGCTTCTAAAAATCATTCGTAGTTGTTCCTCACTGCTTACCTTAAATCCCCCCCCTACTTCTCCAATCACATTCTCTATAGGCACTTTTGTGTTTTCGAAATGAACTTCACAGGCTGAAACACACAGTTAATAGCTGTTGAATTATTAGGCAGAAACAGTTAAAAGACATTCAGGAAAGTACTTTACACTTTTTCTAACTAGAAATATAGTTTTCCGAAGCTGCTCTTTAGGACAGATTTACATATGCTTTTCCAAAGAAGCTAGAATTTGGGAAAAGACTGCAGTTGACATCAATTACTGATGTAAAATACGCAAAATATAATTAATGTACATTGTGCAAACAGAGAACTACAGTTTTGTCTCTATTTTAAGGAACTGGCAGAGCAGTCAAGGCCAAATGAGAGGTGGCGAAAACCTATAACCACACTAAGCTCATGAAAAGCCTGTGAGAACGTACTTCTAGATTAAAGTTACGTGGCTACTGAATCTTCCGAGTAATTTCTTTCGCTGCACAATCCGAGAAGCTTCGCACAGGCAGAAAAGATTTACCCAACAGGGATTTCTTATTTCAGACCCCGCACTAGGAAGGCCTCATCAGAAAAGCTGTACAGTTATACGGAACAGATAACCATTTGCCTCTGCATTCAGATGATCTAAACAAATTAAAACACTCCAACAATTTCTGTTACCAGTTTCCAATGACTCTTACTATTGGATCCTCGGATGCCTAACTTATCCTCAGGTTTCCCGTGGGTGACTCCACCAAAATCCCGCTCTACGATGAAAGCGGTGATTTTGTCTTTTAGCTGCCCGTCTTTATCGACTACCTCTGTCCTGGCAAACACTGTGAAAATATCAGCAAGGCCACCGTTTGATATCCAAACCTGTTTCAAAAGAGGAAAGACATATAAGAAATAAATTTATTGTGATTTTGTGAGCACGGCTCTTAAGTATTTCGTAACAGACTACCAGAGAAGAGAGCAGTGAAAAACTGCTGCTGCTTCTTCCCTTAAATTCCAATGAGCATCCTGCCACTGGTTTTGCCTCTTGTGAGCTCATTTACAAGGAGAGGTGATCAAAGGGCCGTTAAGTTTAGAGCAACTACAAAAGCAGGTTGTACCACTGATTTGAATTAAATTAAAATCCGTGGTGCATTTTCATAAAAGCTTGGACGTCCCACTACTGATAGAAACTGCAGAGCCACTTTGCCCCCAATAATTTCAACTCTGACGAGGAATTGTCTGCATGAGGACAGATGAGCAGGGCTGCTGCTCCGGCGGGATGTGTCTGTTCAATCCCAGACAAACGCACGGATGACCACAGATCAAGCCTACGATGTATCGCAGATTTTTGAATCCAGTGCATCTCTACCTTTCCTCAACACTGATTTTTGCCATCGCTTCTTTTAGCAAGTAGCCCTATGGGATGGCAAGTTTTCTTTCAAAAATACCTAAAAATCTGGCAGGAAGAATGAAGAGGGGAGAAAACAGGGGTTTAGGGTTTGGGTTTTTTTGCCTGTGCTGAAGCTGAACACCATCAACTGGTGACAGAGAAGGAATTTAACAGAGTCACGTTTCCTATCTTTCTTACCCAGAGTTTCGTGAAGGTTATCCCCCTGTTCTTCTATTACCTTTGGCCCTAAACCAACACAGGTTTTCTTTTTGACGTGGTCATTCTTCACTAGCTTGGAAACCTCAAAATTCTGATGCAGCTGCCGAGCTAGCATCTTACTGCAATGCTGCAAAAGACAAGGATGCTTTCTGCAAACCCGGGACAGAAACCTGCCACACTTCCAGCCTGTGAGGGGGTACCTTGGAGCCATTCAGTAAGAAGTGTTTCCCATCTTCGCTGAGGGTTGCTCTTGTCTGGATGGACGCAGCATCGCTTCCACTAAAAGCCAAACAAGCAATCAACGTTTCAAGAAATAAACATGGCTTTAAAAAACAAAACTACACCTTTTCCCTCTTCCCATCCTCTCAAAAAAGAAATGCTTCTAGTTGTATTAAATAATGGCATATAAATTTTACTTTTTAACTACCAAACTTACTGGACTCGACGGCTCTAGAGAGATTTACTTCTATGTTAGGTTACCCAAGGGGACATTTTTCTTAACACGTCAATGACAATATCAATCTTATGACCTGACCAGAACGTTCAGAATGCCACAGAAGCAACTTTGTCGAGCTATGCGTTGAGCTATGTGAACATACAGTGAGACTGGCATCCTAAAACACAATCAAGTTTAAAAAAGGCTAAGTTGTTCCTCCAAAACTCGTATCTTGGCTTTATGTCCTAAGTGAAAAAATGCTCAACAGAAATGAAAAATAGACATGTGACAGTCTCTATCAGTGAGCAGTTGGGCACGTCAAATACCCTCTACAGGAGAAAAATCAGCTGACGAACTGCCACAAAGCAACCAAAAGTCTGCATTCCGTGATAAAAAGCTCAGGCCCTCTCTTGAATCACCACCTCATGACATAAGGTAACGAGCAGCACATCATCTCCTCCTTGAAAGAAGTTTCTGCATCCATAAATTAAAATGCCACAAGGGCTCACTCCAGGCTTTCAGCTGCAGACAGTTACTAAGTTCTTGGAACAGCCAGATCTCAGCTGGTATTTTAATAGGGTTAGATTTCTAAAATTCAGTTCTAAAAATGATTTGTTCTGAGCACTAGAACTAAGTTCTGTAAGAAGACTTAGTTAAAGTTACTAAGACTAGCTATCTCGTAAAAGAATACTGGCTCAATAAAGATGTTAAAGAATTTCAGAACACCGTTAGCCCTTGGTTTTTTTTTTTTTTCCTGTGTGTTACTTTCAAGTCCCTTCCACAGATCACTTTGTTAAAACACCTGTGCTAGTTTAAATTTTACTTACAAGTGGGATAGCTTTTACAGGGTCAAAACTATATACTGAAGGCACAGGCACCAGCTAGTAAAGATTTCATATATTAACCAATCAATCACTGGAATGAAGATTGTTTAACAAAAACCAAAATATTTTGGTGTTTTAGTGCTTTCTGAAACTTTCATGATTATAAAACCAGTACCTTCCAGGCTCAGTGAGACAAAAAGCTGCAATGTGCTCCCCAGATGCCAGTCTAGGCAGGTACTTTGCCTTCTGTTCGTCAGTGCCAGCAATGAGGATCCCCTAAAGAAAGAATTAATGGAAAACTTTTCAGCCATGTGGAAAAAGAAACAAAGTCGACAAGCTCTGCCAAGTTCAAGAAGCCTGATTTGCAAATGTTATGGCACAGCAAGAGACAGTTTTATTAACAATAGACATGTTTATCAGACGTGAAATATATCAAGGTTCTCATCAGACCGTTATTCAAATTCCCAAAGGAAGGGGCTTACTGCTCAGAGTAGGTTTCGCTGTGTTTGTGTTTTCTGTGCAGAGTTAACTGTTTTGAGAAAGGCACTGAGATAGTCCTTCCCTTATAACTTGTCATACCTTTGTTACTATCACTGTAATTTTATTTTAATGACCTCTAGAGCAGTAATTTTCAAAGCTCCTAATCAGAGAACAGAACACACAATGTACTTGGGTTCCAACATTCAACAGCTTCTTGTGAGAGTGCACTTAAGTTAATTATCTCTGTTGTATTATTTTTTGGACAGGAGGTTTCTTATGAAGGCCAAGCAAAACACAAAAATACATGATAAAGCTAATTAATCAATGGTTGAATAGCTAAGATCCAATTACTCAACAAAATTAGGATTAACCCCAACTGGCCACAGCAGGAGACTAACAGGGGTTGTGTCTTACACTACACTTCTTTACAAGCCAGCCCAGCTCTATCTACGTGTAAAGTATTCTTTAACAGGCATTATCATCTCAGTGTTTCCAGGAGTACTAATTGTCTTCTGCACTTCATATTCAGACTCCGTGCTGCCCAGAAGCCTTACACCCTGGCAGAGGGTGCTGGGAATGCTAACAACGAAGCTGACGCGGGAGCGTTGCACCTGATTGATGCTTCGCTGGTAACTGTTATTTGCTGCATCCACATTCCACAGGTACACAGACTCACCTCTTCTTTGCAAGTTTCGTAGAACTATCTGACATAAAAGAAGAGCATTACCTTAAGCCCAATGGCTTGATGAGCTGCCAGAGTAACTGCGATAGATCCATCCAAAGACGTGATTTCTCCCAAACGTGCGTACATGGTGTTTGAGAGACCAAGGCCACCTGGAACAAATATTAGGTTTTGTTCTAAGTAAATACCTTACAATCTTGCCCCTTCCCCCAAGAAAATTGCTTTCAAACACAGAAATATGAAGAATATAACACTATTAACCGGAGAGTGCCTTAGCACAGACTGGATGCAGTCTGCCCACAACTAAGTACCACACTGCTGCGGCTGTGCCAGAAGAATAAATTCCAAAAATATTAAGTACAAGTTGTTCGGGATTTAGTTCTAGGCAGAAAGTAGCTGCGTTTGTGTTTGAGCATGCATCCGCACACAGCACAACCCACGTGAACCCAACGTGAAAATGGTGAAAGATCCCGTACAAAGAGTGCTCCAGTCCAAATTTCTGTGCTATTTTTGACGACGCTTTCAGGCAACGTCAGAAACCCACAGAGCTTTGCAGCTGGCTAGCTGCAGGCCAGCGGCAGAGGGAGCAGTGCTGGACAAGCTCCAGGACACGAGAGCCAGGCTGGCCCCAGCTTCACTGCGAAGGGGGCAGAAACTGACCCAGACAACAAACGGACACAGAACAGCTCCCAAGCAGCTTCCAAACCAGTACTGGAAAAGGATAAACTGCAACGCTTCAAAGAAGTCTTTAATCAAAAAACGTGAATATGCCTAGAAGCAAACTTCACACTGACACAGCCTTTCTGGAGGGATTTTGTGATCTGCTGCTGCAAACGCAGAGAGCATGGTAAGGAGCCTGAGAAGAACAGAAGCAGGATCGATCAAAGCTGCATCTGTACGAGCCTAACGTTCAAGATTTTTGTATCGTCAGGATTAGAATTCCTGCTTCCCATAATGCAAGAGTACTTGAGGTACCGCTGCTGAACGAACAACTTGATCTAATCAAGGCAATCTTTCAACCTGGTTAATAATTTTCTACCTGGCTCAGTGGGGTAAGTCAGGATAACGAACATTTATTTCAGCAGATGTCTCAGAGGTCCTACTGTTTTATGTGTCGCAAAGAAATGCAAGAACAACTCTCCCCGATACCGTCAGTCTCCTCTGGAGCAGGCCGACATGAATTAAACCTCGTGCTCCTCCCATCTATGCGCTCTTACTTCTTTTCCCCTTTCTAAGCAGCGCTGGGTTTGAGATTCAGCTTGGAGACTACTGACGATGCGCACGGTAATTCCAGCGATGCCCGCGTTAGAGAGACATCACTAGACGAGTTACACGAGCTTCACATTTCCCAATAAAGTTCTACATTTTATTTCTTCTTGCAAACACGTCACTATTACAAACCATTACGCAAAATGCCACGCAACGCATGGAGCACTGCACATGTGTGAGTTTTAAAATATGACAAGCACGACCAACAAAAATACAGTACATTTAAATTATAGAAAATGGGAAATAACCTCGTTAGAACCATATTACCCATGGTGCAGGAAAAATCAGCTTGTTTATAGCGACGTGACTGCTTTCCATTTTCCGTTTTTTTATCCGGCATACATACAAGACAAGAGGACCACGACTTTCTACAAGTATAGTACACGGATCACAACCTTTTACAAACTGGAAGCTAAGAGAATAGTAACTCACAAGCTTCAGAACAACACAGGATCAAAACAACAACAACACTTCATTAAATTCAGGTGTGATTTTGAAGTCAGATCCATTGACTTTGAGATTCTTTTAAGAATTACCAGCAGGAAACTTATTTCTCCTTAATGAACAGTATGTTACACTTCCAACATCACGACGCTTCCTAGCGGTCTGCTCTGAGTTCTACCCTCTGTTCTTTGCTTCCAACACTTAGTGGACACTAACCTCCTGCCTTCCCCTTCTTAACTCCTAAATACCTCTCTTGCTCCCATCGGGGTTAAGGTGCACTGTCCGATTGTTCCTTCTTTCCTTTTTCAAGACACTATCCTGGAAGAGAAAAACTTCAAAGTGCCTGCAAACCTCTTTTCTATCTTAATCTTGCATCACCCTGCCCAGTTCCGAATAACCATGAAAAACCATTTAATACCATTTCCAATGCGGTTCAAAAGCATTAATTAACAAGTCATTAATCAACAGAGATCACAATATGTCAGAGTAAGTGCACGTTGTCCAACAGACTTTAGCAGATTTGTATAAAAACCCTTTAAAGAACTGCAATCAGTGCAGCACAGCAGCACTAGTTATGGTGCCTAATACAACGAACAAAACAGGCATAACAAAAAAATGCTACGAAAATCCAGTTATTACTTTAACACCAAGTAAATACCAAGGTATGTCTCCAGCTTTATAGAGTAGTATTGTAATTGCTGGAAAAAAAAGAAGTTTCACACTATTCTCTAAAAATTTAGGGACTTCCCCCCGAAACTATCTTCAGCAGATGGTCAAACACAGTTTGGTCTTCCTCCGAGTTCCTCTACAATAGAAACTGGACAATGCGATAATCTCGTTTCCTTAGGAATTTCAGGTACAATACTACTTTCAATCCTGATTTTTATTTTATGCATAAGAACAACATCTTCTTGAGAATTCCTTTGCAAGTTTAAACGTTAATCTGCTGAGGAGCTAATGTCTCTGTGCTCAGTCAGCGCTGTAACATCCTTTAAACTTTTTGTTTAATGCTATACTTTTAATAAATCAACATTATGCTTGTACACTTCTATGTGGTCAAACACATTCCAACCTGTCAAGGTGACAGCTTTGACAGATCAGTTCCACGCGACCCTGCAGTTTGAAGCCAGCGCAATTTTAGGAACCATCAGCAAGAACTTCTAGTCCCACAGAACGTCAAGCTACTCGACTGCATCCAAAAAAAGAACAAAAAGGAAAATGCTATGTCAAGAGGAATTTACACCATCTAAAATTAGTTTTAGGCACGCGAGGCAAGAGTACACAGAGCTCCCTACACAGCCCGCAGACATTCTGGGTGACGCCATCTCTTTATTAACTCCTGATTTAGACATCCGAGCCCAAAGACTACCCAGGGAGTGGTACAGACACATTTTGCAAGACCCCAAAATGAATTACTTAATCCAGGCTACCAGGTTACTCTTCTGCGATCGTTTACTCACCATATTCCTCTGGGATCTGCATGCCAAAGAGACCCAAGTCCTTCAGTCCTTTTAAAGTTTCAGGCGGGATTTTGGCATCTCGATCAATCTTTTTAGAGTCCACTACAAACACAGAAGGTTTTATAATTTCAAACTCTGTTCCTTAGAGCTGAAAAAAAATTTCTTGAGACGGCAGCGTTCACAAATCAGAGCCAAGGTCAGCACATGCTGCGACTTCGCAGCGGCATGATCTCTGACCTAACTTTCAGTCTGAGAGCCCAGACCTGAAGAACTAAAATAACCTGGAGAAAAAGGGGCTGCTGGAGCATCCTTGCTGTCATTTTCCTCCAGTTTTCTGAAACATCTTGCAAAAAGACACAGTGCTTGCTGCACCGGACACAGACATACTTCTCACCCCTAATTTAAGATACCTTTTTCAACCTTAACGATTCTGCAAGTGATAAGAACTACTCTTTCCGGCTTCAGCCTGATCCTACTTACTGTCCCGTTCGCTCTCCTTGCTTGGCGAGCGGAGAAGTCCCAACCCCTAGAGTGGTTTCGGTAACACTACGGACACAGCGCGTTGGCTGGGGGCTGTTTGCCGCCCTAGCCCATCCTCCTCCCTGCAGAGTGAACAATGATCGTTTTTAGCTGCCCGACGATGACCGCAGTGACAAACCCTAAACACTGCAGCAGGAAGTCCCAATTGTGGTGGTCTTGGTTTGAGAATACCAAGAGAAAAAGTTTTCTAGGGCTGCCTGGAACACACGGCAATCACAGCGGGGACACTGTTTCTGGAGAACAACGCTCCACTTAGCGTAGCCCACCTTATTACACATTCCAAGTCAAAATATAGAACCAGCTGGAAGGTCCCAAGAATACTGACTATGGCTGTAAAGTCACAAAATCTACAGGAAAAGGACTTGAAGTGGGAAAATCACAGTTTTTATTTCATTTTCTCAAAACGCATACAGGTTGTGCATGTTAGCAGATTTCATGAGCAGAACAGGCAAATTTCCAGGATTTGCTACCTGCACCATGTCTAGGTCACGACTGAAAAAAAAACTAATTAAAAAAAAGTACATAAATGAGTTAATTACAAAAATCTCGTTCTTCTGAGCGATTCGGATTCTTGGGGGATTACAAGAGCTGTTCTGTACTGCGACAGCAAAAATAAACAACAATCGCATTAAGCAGCTCGGGGAGGCTGTAAGCTGCGATTTGCTATCTGCACTATGTCTAGGTCATGACTGAAAAAAAACTAATTAAAAAAAAGTACATAAATGAGTTAATTACAAAAATCTCGTTCTTCTGAGCGATTCGGATTCTTGGGGGATTACAAGAGCTGTTCTGTACTGCGACAGCAAAAATAAACAACAATCGCATTAAGCAGCTTGGGGAGGCTGTAAGCTGCAGCAAAAGGAACACGTTTCCAAAACGTACACAAAAAAGAAGTAACGCTGCAAAAGCGATGGAGTGTCCCTAAAGAAACCTCACATTCACGCCAGTTAAATGAAGCTTTTAGCTTCTGTATGAAAAACAATAAGGGGAGGCAACTAAACATTCTGATGCACTTCTAAGAGAAGCTACTCAGAAAGAAAACTCTTTAAAAAAAAAGACTTCTTATTCCCCATGTTACTTTTTTAGGCTGCACAGTATCAGATACATATTCGTGGTGCGCCATTGACTGTTCTGGGGAGAGAAAGGGGTTTTATTCTCTCTTCATTATGCCCAGCCAGACCTACCCAGGGTGTCCAAACTTTGTCAGGCTTCATAATGACTTCCCTGAGATGAATTTCCTTACCCAGTGCCAATCACACTGAGTTTAAAAGTCTAAGGCTACTCTCTGATGCTACTTTTACCACACCCTTAAGTTACCCTGAATAACTAAATGGAAATAGTCATGAACTCAAACAAAGACAAGCAATTTCCACCTTCAGCTAGGACCATAATTTGACACTTTTATCCCTCCCTTAAACATCAGATTTTTTACTCAATAAATTATATTTCCCAACAGAGCAAAGAATTTAAAAATGTAATCTGCATAAATTCTTAACTTACTGTCAGTGAGCAACATTAAAATTCTATAGCGAAAATTACCTGAATCTCATCAACTGTGATCTCCTTCGAACTCCTGCGGTGTTTCGCAATCTAGACCAAGTACCTTTGTCAGCGGGAAATCTGAGACGACACTGTTCAACTGCCTCAGAAACTGCTGTCTGTAAAATCCAATTTTTGTGCAATTGTTCTAGAATTGGCTTATCTATTGCACCAGTAATAGAAGAAATGCTCCGCAACACTACCTGGAATGCATACGGCTATTATGACTTTTCTCAAACAGGATCGCTACTCTCAGGCTGAAAAAACAAATGTTTTTCAGAGCTTCTCCAAGAGCCAACTTTTATTAATATCTCTGCTGAATTTTGCTGAAATCACTTTCAGTACTGTGGGACAGTAAAGAAGTTTCAGAAAGAATTCACAATATATGGAAGTGGTAAATAGCATTATTCAGCCAGGCTAAAACCAATTTCAGATCCTACCTCTATCCCAAAATTCTTTTACTTCCTGTTCTCCTATTTATTTTTCTGCAGACATGTCTTCTCAGCAGCATCCAAATACTCTATATAAAGGGCCATAAATGAACATGCCTGTAGAACCAGCAGCACTACAACTAGCAATAAACACATAAAATAACTTCAAGTATGGTAACTTTATTCAACTGCTATAGTTAGATCATTTTGCAATCACTGAATCATTTAGTTGAATAAGAACCTAATAACTCTACCTTCTTCATCGAAGAATTTTTGTACAGGTCCTACAAACTGGTTGATTTCCTCTAGTTCTTCATTGCTTATTTCTGGGTAAGGGAAAACTTCTTCCTAAAGTAAGAGACAAATTTTATATATATATTTCTTAAAAAATGTGAATCATGCAATTGAAATAAAATTCAAGAGCATATGCCTTTCAGATACTAGACTGCAAAACTGTGCACATTTAAAATTGTGGAAAACGCTCAGAAACAGAAGCAGTCTTATCTGATGAAATCCACAGGGCTCAACTTTACTACATACCAAAACCAAATCTGAAGGCATTAGCTGAAAAATAGAAACATTAGGGAGAAATAAAGAGATTTTAAGACCTGTGAGGATGCAACCACGAATTTTGTGAACGTGATCTCACTCCGGGATTGAAAAAATAAATCATTAATGTAAATTTGTATTAGAATCATTTTACTATTACAATGTTTTCAAAGCTCGGGCCATAAACACCATCCCTTGGAAACACACAGCACATTCCAGCCGTTTAATGTCACCAGGACAAAGGTTAGTGAGCTCCACACCACCCCTTATCAGCACCCTGGTACTTTGGTCGTGGCCTGGAAGCAGACAGGTAACTAGGTGAAAGAAGTGAAAAGCTACATGAGAAGCACGCCTCTCCTTTTTATCACCTTTGCCCACCTTTGCCCAAACAAAACCGTTCACGATAGTCTGAAGAATCATGTCAGCTCAAAACAAACCCAGGATCTAGTAAATGCTACAGTTTTTCAGGAAGCTGCTGTACCAAAATTCGAGAGTTAAATAAAAATCTGAACAAGGGTTTAATGGGATGGAGTCTGACTGCTAACTGTCAGTACACTTCACCTCACAAGGTCTGTTTTGGGAGACTATATAGTTCAACTTGTTTCAGCGGATCTGAGTTGTTCCTTTTTTCAAATTATTTAACCCTGTGTTCTCTGATAAACCCTGGAATCTCTGATAAATGCGTACTCCAAACCTTAGATTCAAATGTACTGTTTTAATAGAGTGCTGTAGCTCAAATTTGTAACTTCTCTGTTCAGCCGCATCTCAAGCCACAATAGGAACTTCAATCTTTCCTATAAAAATTGTAAGCAAAAATTTACATGAAGTCTTGTTCCTCAAAGTAAACAGAGGATAAGCTGGCAGAAGTTTTGCGGAATGCAGTTGTTCAGACACATATTTCTGTAGGGAATTTGCTAGGCTTGCAAGAACAGGTGACTGTGGTTGAAAGCCGCCCTTCAGATTGGTTGCTCTTGAGCATTAAGAATCGCATCACGCATTGCAGGTGCAAACAGGTCAGTTTATTTAACCCAGCTTTAGCTGGGAGGCCAGCTGAAACACCTGAGAGTAAACAGGCCTGGGCTGCAATAGGGAGCAGCAGCTGCCACTAGAATGGCACTTAGATTGTCACGGGCTTGAGTCTGATGGTTTTTTTTTGGTAAAAGCAGGGGTAGACTTGTAAAAAACTTCAAGAGCCTCCCCCACCCCCAGGTAGGGTTGGACCTGCCTCTGGCCAGGGCCAGGCCAAGCAGTGCCTCTGCCATCAAGGTACTGAAGAGGCGACCCCAATGTTCTGTCTTTCTCTTTTGGTTTTGTCTTGTGTTGAGCTGTCCTGTCTTTAGTGTTGGGGAGTTTTTTCTGTTGGATGACAGGGAGGTGAGAGTAGAACAAAGCAACACTGCCCTGAGAAGAAAGAGTCCTTGGGAAGAGAGAGAGAGGGAGAAGAGTCCCTGAGGAGGAGAAGCCTGCCAGAGCAGGACCTTTCCCTGGAGCCCTGTGGTGGCTGAGATGGCAGGAAGGTGACTGCTCGTCATCTGAGAACGTCCAGCGTGTGTTGGTATGTGCAGAGCCCCAGGCCAGAGGGGAGAGAGACCGAGCATCAGCGGGGCACGTGCCTGAAGTGCCCCTTGGCCCCGACGGACTCATGAGGAGAAAGAAGATGCCTCCTGTGACATGGACACCACGTGGCAGGAAGGAGAGACGCGATGAGCCCTCTTTCTCAAGGAGCTGCCGTGGACACTGAGCAATGGCCAGAGGGACTGCACTCCCCACCCCCTGCCCCCCTTGCGCTGATGGGGGAAGGAGGTAACTGGGAGGACGGGAGGGATGTCGGGGAGGGGAGAACAGTATTTAAGACTGAGTCCTAATTACTGATGTATTCCTCTTACTACCCTACTTCGTAATTGGTGGTGGTGAATTAAATCTATGTTTTCTCCCCAAGTCGCTCTGGTTCTTTACCCGTCATTTTAGATGGCAGATTACTACCCTCCCTATCCTTAATCTCAAGCCCTGGAGCCTTTTTAGTTGAAACTTCCCTCAACATCACTGTGGAATTGGGAGTGGAGGGAGGAGTGAGCTGGACATCACATGGTTCTTTGTCCCAGTTGGCTTGAACCCCAACCCAGTTTCACAGGGACACCTTATTTCCTCAATTTGGCATGAGGGCAGGAAGGCTCTTCCCAGGGAGCTGGACAGGCTGGATCAACAGGCCATGGCAACTGTATGAGGCTGGGTCCTGCCTTAGGCCACAACAATCCCCTGCAGGCTCAGAGAGGAGGCGCTGGAAAGCTGCCTGGCAGAAAAGGATCTGGGAGGGCTGGTCAGCAGTGGCGAAGGACAAGACAGCAGCGTGCCCAGGGGACCAAGAAGGCCAATGGCGTCCTGGCTTGTATCAGCAATAGTGTGGGCAGAGATTGTCCCCCCGTACTCAGCACGGGTGACGCTGCACCTCGAATCCTGGGTTCAGTTTTAGGCCCCTCCCGACAAGAAGGTACTGAGGTGCTGGAGTGGGTCCGGAGAAGGGGAACAAAGCGGGGGAGGTGACATCTGGAGAACACACCTTATGAGGAGCAGGTGAGGGAACCGGGGTCACCTGGCCTGGAGAAGAGGTGAGAGCTTCCTACACCTATCTGAAAGGAGATTGTGGTGAGGTGGGGGGGATGATCTCCTAAGAGAGAAGTGACAGGACAAGAGGAAACGGCCTCAAGCTGTGCTAGGGAGGTGTATACGGGACACCACAGAAAATGTCTTCACTGAAAGGCGTGTCAAGCCCTAGCACAGGCTGCTCGGCAAAGCGCTGTAGGCACCACCGCCGGAGATGTTCATAAG
>NW_009705316.1:0-18999 GCF_000703405.1 Apaloderma vittatum
AGGTCAGTCCCCAACCTCTACTGGCACATGGAGTTGTTCTTTCTCAGGTTCAAAATTCTACACTTGCCCTTGTTGAATTTCATAAGATTTCTCCCTGTCCAGCCCTCTAGCCTGTCTAGGTCTCTCTGAATGGCAGCACAGCCTTCTGGTGTGTCAACCGCTCCTCCCAGTTTTGTGTCATCAGCAAACTTGCTGACAGTGCTCTCTAATCCCTCATCCAGGTCACTGATGAATATATTGAACAGCACTGGTCTCAGCACTGACCCCTGAGGGACTCCACTAGACACAGGCCTCCCACTAGACTCTGCCCCAATTTACTACAACACTCTGACTTCTTCCCTTCAACCAGATAATGATCCCACCTCACTACTTGGTCATCCAGACTACACTTCCTCAGTTTAGCTATGAGGATGCTGTGGGAGACAGCGTCAGATGCTTTGCTGATATCCATGGCCACCATCCATCCACCTGGTTATGTCTTCATAAACGGCTATCAGATTGGTCAAACATGACTTCCCCTTGGCCAAGCCATGCTGACTGCTCCTAATAACCTTCTTATCCTTGATATGCCTAGAGATAGCACCAAGGATAAGTTGTCCCATCACCTTTCCAGGGATGCAGTGTAATGCTGAGTGATCATGGGGATAAAGCTCTTCTTCAGTAGCTGGTGTCCAAGGAGGACTCCGTCCAATCTTCTGCCTTTAATCCCGATCTTGAGTTCTTGAATTCAGCTCCTCTATCTGGTTCCCCTGTCACTGAACTTGGGGCTTCCCCGGTGCCTGCTTGCTATAGAGCATCAATGATGATTGCAGCTGGGGAGCAAGTCAAGTTCAATATTGGTTTTGGAAAATAAAGAACTTATGCTGTGCTTCTTTTTCCAAGCTGACACTTGTTCTGAAGGAGCAGGAATATCACTGTAGAACTTGGTAAAATAACTGGCATTTAAAAAAAAAAAGTTTAACTGAAAACACAAGCCCAAATCATTTGTTCTTCCACTGGCATAAAACAAACTTTCCTCACTCCCTAAGGAGAGCACAGTATGTCAATGTAAGTTTAGGTGACTCTGGCAGTAGATAGATACAGAATCAACCCCCCTGAATGGGGCTGGACTAAGAGACACACATGTAGGTCAAGGTACATCTTACCTGGTGGAAATGACAGACCTGAAGCACTGGTTGAGAGAAGATAATGAAATGTGTCTCCCAAGTCTCACTATCTAGGAGGCTACGAAGAAGCCAGGGCATCCTCCATCCAACAGCCATCTCTTGAGGGACAAAGTGGTTCACAACTCCACACAGAAAGCCCACTCAAGCAGGGCCTGATCAGGGGTAAACCAGAGGCCAGGAGTCCACAGCCACCTGTCCTATGCACTTTTTTTTTCACGGTTTAATGTTGTAGAGTCTGCTACCATAGTCAAACTAATCAGCATCAATGAGGTTCCTAGGGAGCACCAGAGAGCATATAATTTATTAAGACACTTCTGGAGGAGGTTGCCATTGTTTGAAACATCGTCCAGATAATGGAAAAACTAGATGTCTAAAACCAAAAATCAAGCCTCTCTGTTGCACACAGGCAGGGCTGGTGTTGGTGTTTTAATTGCAGAAATGTCATCACTTCTCCTGTATCAGCTGTGGCTGCTGATTTCACTTCCTGTGACCCACCTCTCTGGTCGATCTGGCCTGCCAAGACTGTGGTCCATTTACCTAACCAGTAAGGCGGGTATACATATGAGTTATACTACTTAAGTATAATTTTTCTTTTGCAGGTCCCAAAGTATGTACCAGCTATCAGACCAAGCATGCAGCTACTCTTTGTAACTTAAAGCACTTCTTTGCCTCAGTGTGGTCTTGATCTTGGGAGTTGTTTTGAACAGAGCATAAAATATTTCCATTGACATCAGTAAGATCCATATTATTCATATCTCTTACTACATGAAAAGAAAATGAATCTTCAAAAGCAAATCCTCTAAAAATGTTGCTTATTACTACCACAGTTGTGCAGAGGGCAAAAGAATAAATTTAAACTAGTTTTGCAGCTGCAGCTGAGCTTTCAGTAAGCTTATGAATTTGACAAGAGACAAGTCATTTGTTGGATTCTCAGGATTTAAAAAGTACAAAATACCTCACTGTGCATTGAAGATCTCTGACGGAAAGTATAGACCCTAAGGATAATCGTGCCACTGCACGACACAGCTTGCTGTTGCTGAAGATGCCAAAGTGTCTGGAAAAAAAATATTAAAAAAATAATTGAAAAACACCATCTTAAATCTCACTCTGACTGAAACGCTGATTTTTAACAGATTAAATTCCTCTGCTGTCTCATGTAGATTAGCAAACATGGGTAAATACCTTTACTGTTGTATTTGTCTCCCACTACTAACCTCCTTCCTTTCCTGTGCCATCTCATTTTTTAACTTGGGGACTCAAGAAACCCTCAAGAAGGTTGCATACCCTGCATAAATGCCGACCTTCACAGCCTTGAATCCAACTTAAATGAACGATGCTAGGAAATTTCCATAAAAAGAGATGCCCTAGTTGGCAACTCATTTTAAAAAGATGCAAGAGAGGTGGCATTCCCACCCAGTCAGTTGTACCCTGAACTGCCTCCGCCCTTTTCAGTTTCACTTATATGGACAACGGCCATTGCACAGAGGAGGTGCAGGTGGGTCTGCAGACTGCAGAAGATGGCAGAGCAATCAGATAGGCAGTGGAAAGATTATGGTTTCTCAATATGCACCTGAGATGCATCAAATAGTCTTACATTTTATTAACAGAGCTGTGAAGCTGAGATTGAATCTGGACCCAAAATATTTTATCTGAACCAAACCCACCACCTCATAGGCTGAATAACAGAGATAGGAAAGGGGTGATTGATCTAACTGGAATGAATTATGCCACTGTCTTTCCAAATTCTCCAGTGAGGTAAAACAGAAGTCTGCTTTTCTTTTCTTTACTTGTGGTCATGATTAATAGCAACAACAGTAACAATAATGTTACTCCTCAAGGTTCCCTCACATCTGGAGATCAGTTTGCCGTATTGTAAGTTAAAATGAAATTTGAAATTGTTACAAAAATAAAAGAATGCAAAATTGTAAAGGCATCAGTGATTGCTGACATAAGCCATTTGCTAAAAAAAAAGATGGAGGTTGGTTTTTTTTTGGTTTTTTTATAAGTCAATAGCGTAATCACTGGGAGATCAGAAAAGATGATTCTGTGTATTTGGCACTGAAAAGTCTAAATACACAAGTGGGACTCTTGTCATCTATAGCCCACCTTCTCGGGCAGGGAAGGAACAATGCTGTGTCATGGATCTTGGATCATTTAATAGCAAAATGCCTTATAGAGTCTGATATAAACACCGTCAGCTTGGCTGCCCAGGATTTGGGTAGAAATCCCAGGATACTTCCATCTTCACAGGTCTTCTGTCAGATAGGCATGTGAGCTACAGAGCAGTTATTTTATCTTTATTCTTTATTTTTCTTCTTATTCCACTTGCAAAACAGTGGTGGTAGAGAGCGCTGTGTGCTCAGTGCTGCACAAAAGGCAAAATGTGCAAGCAGGGAGAGGGAGTGTCCTGAGGGCTGCCTGCAAGGTGACAGTGGCAGAGTCAAGACATCTCTGCCTCCCACCAGAGCCATGCTCTGCTCTGTGGGTCCTGCAGTAACACCACCAATGAAAGAGCTGTTTGTGTATTTTTAGTCTGTTTATTTGCCATAACAATTGAAAATCAAACAGTGCTTGTTCCTTTAAAACAAAATCTCTGGAATAAGATGTTCCAGCTGTTTCAGGTCTTCTACTCTGCTTCTGTTCATTCTGAAAGCACTCAGTGATTTCTGCTCTTGCTTCTACATTCCCTTTCAGCCATCCTATACTTTCAGCCTCCCTACTTTTCCCAGTCTCTGAGAAAACACAAATAATTACCTCTCAGCCTTTGGAGTTACTTTCTCTTGTTGTGAAACTCAGTCCCAAATGAAGTCTCTTTGATTTTGTTTCTGTGAGTCGCATTCTCAATTCACCACCATTTGCTTTTCTGCTTTATTTTAAGGATGTGAACAGTCCGGGTGCATTAGAGGAAAATAAGCGTATCTCTAACTTTGAACTTACAAATAGTCCTGATGACTTCAGCTGACACTAACTAAAGGTTTAAGGTTTTGGAGGAAGTGGGTCTTCAAAATACATGGATAAGGTTAAAAAAATAAGCTGGTCAATAGTGTGAGTATATGTCTCAATGTGCTGAGACCCCAGCAACTCCCACCTGAAGCAGAGCGATATTGAAGGCATCACATTCTTTAAGTGATGAACAGTGGTCATGCTCCAGGATTGGGCCATGAACTGATTTTTGGGAGGTGGAGATACCACTCCCAGAGATACTATTCAGCTATATGATGCTGAGAAAGGCAGCTAATCTTTCTGGGTTTCTGTTTTCTTCCCAGCTTTCTTTGGCCCTGAAGAGAGACTGCAAAGTCTTCAAGCAGGTCTCATCTCTACAGGTCTTTCTGCAGACACAAAGCAGTGTTATACTACAAAAAACAATTGCACAACTGTTAAGGCAATTTTTACAGTATTAAAGACAAATACTGCAGAACTGGAAAGTGCTAACAATGGTGCTCTGTACTCTCTTTGTGTCTATACGTCTTGATACAGTTTTTAATTAAATGACCAGATTGGGATTTTTCTCTGTGGGGCTGCTATTTTTTTTTTTCATGGTGCATGAAACAGAACAGCCTTGCTGCCCTTCTCTGTTGCTTTCAGAGATCTTGGTGAGAAGATAGTTGAGTTGTGCTCCTCACTCTGGCGACCTTCCCATACAACTGTAGCCTAAGTGGAAGCATGTCAACTCTGCCTGGACCACTGTCTAAACAGAAAACAGTCTGACAAAACTGTTCATCTGGGGACTAGCCTCAAACCTTCTTTGCTGTCTCACCTTTTTTAATATGGAAAGAAAACTCCTGAACTCTTTTTCAACACCTGTGTTTATCTTTTCTGGTGCCACCTGCTCAATCCTTCCTCCAGTACCTTGTTTTTTGCCTCTTGATGCTTCATCTGTCCCATAGATCTGGATGAGATCACAGATGTCTTGTCTCCTTTGCCTTGACCATATCCCTTAGATGGGTACATCTCACAATTTAACCAGGGCCTACCCTTGTCTTGCTCAGTCATTTTTTCTAACAAATGGTGAAGATGCCCTTCGTTTGCCTCATGCCGTTTCCTCTTCCTGAGCATGGTCAGAGGTAACAACCCCAGGAAAAGAAACTATCTCCAAGAAGCCCTGGCCATGAGGGAAGACTGTAGACTTTCTTCTTGGGAACTGGGCATGTGTTGCCTGGGCATTCATAGCAACCACAGAAAATTTAAGTGCGCTCAGACTCTACAGACTTTGCAGAGTCTTATTGTTAAAGTCTATGTCTCTGCTGGGCAGATGCAAAACTTGAGGTGGCTTATGGCCCAGGAAAATGAACATGAATTACACCACAGCTCTGACATGTTCTTGCCAAAAGTTCAGTATTTTCTTCTAAGAACAGTCGTGAAAAAAAATCCTAACAACCAAATGAAAAAACAACGATAACAAAAAAAATACCTCAGGACTACTTAGTGCAGAAAACGTATCTCTTTCTTTAGACTTATTTTCAGAAATTGTGAAGCAGAATCCAAAACCTGCCCCAGTTTTCGGTCTGATGCAGATACCCATCACAAACAACGGTATCAATGGCAAAGTTTTAAGTAACTGAAGCCTGTATTGCAAAATGACATAGTAGAGTCAGAAAAAGTCTGTTGTCTTGCATCTGTTATTTGGTTCAATGTGCCTAACATCTGGAACATTAAACTGCCATTCTGATCTTTGTTAAATGTTTGTAAAATTAGATTTCTTGTGTGTTTTTTTGTTTAAGACCTCTGAAGGAACATTTGCAGTCTTGGCAGGTTCTACTATCTCAGCTCTAATAATGCCCAAATTTTGAGAGACAAAATGTACGTGGACCATGCCATGGATTCCTGTTTCACCAGATGCATTGTTTCAGGCCTTTATGATTTCATACTGGATTTCATCTCTCCTGAAAAGAAAGAGAGACATGCAAGAGAGGTTCAGGAACATTTTTCCCACGAACATGTTTGTCTAAAATATGATTAAAAGGCCCCGCTAGGGAGAACATACAGAATTTGCTTTCAAAAATTAACACGTGTTACAGCTAGGTCAAAATTGATTTTTTGCATGCCCAGTTTGCTATGTTTCTAAGGATTTTATTATTGTGCTCGTTACAGTAGCAGAGCAAAGTGATTCTGGCTTAATTGCTTTCTTTCTTGGGAAGAGATTTGGAATAAGAGCCTTAAAAATTTTCCTAATGATCCTGAACTGCTTTTTTTCTCTCTAGACTAAAGGCTGTGGAGATCAAAGATGAATGCAGTTGTTGAGGTGAGCAGAAACCAACTGTACTGTTTCCTTTTCGCATTCAGAAAAGTCAGATATTTGGAGTGGTATTGCAGAAATGAGGGAGGAAAATTATGCCTCTCTATTTTCCCAGAACCAATGGAAATCTGTCTTGCAACTCTTCTCATATAGAAAATAACCTATCTGTCAGCAAAGCCCTACTTAATGAAATCCCCATTTTGTGCTCCACGTTGGCTTTTATATGAAACTGTTGACTGACAAGCTTATTCAGTGTTAGTTTAGGGGTTTCCTGGAAGGAAATAACTTGCCTGAATTTCTTCTAAAAATTAACAAAATACAAACCAACAACATCCAGTGGCAAGACCAGGTTAGCAGTGTTGCTCTGCAACACACAGCTACAGCAACCATGCTAAATGTCCCCAAACTTTAAGCATCAGGACACTGAGGAAAGGAAGGGAGACAGTAGAAGCAGAAAAATATAACTATTGTACATGAAAAAATGCTCTCTCCTCTCCTTCCTTTCCCTTCCTTTCCTTTCCTCATATGTACTTTGGCATTATCTATCTACCAAGACAAGCCTCATTTCTCCTTTTAAAAGAATGCATAAATGAGCTATGAATATTTGATCCTTTTTTAAATAAATATTTTGGCTTGACAAGTCACAGCAGATAAGACTACCCAAGATGGTAGCCAGCTGCTCGGGAGGAGGGAGCATAGGTAGAGCAGGGACCGGTGTTAGAGGCATCACCTTTCCCAGACTCAGCGTGCGAGCTGCTGTGTGAGGCAGGATTTTGGCACCAGAAATGCTCCTCTGCTGCTGCAAACCTTCTGGTTTTGCACAGTTAGTTTCGAAACTTTTGGTGATTCTGCAGGTTGGTGCTGGAGGACAAATTTTGCTTCCTCATGTGCGTGAGCAGCCCTGCTGCCTTTGATGGAAACAGTCACAGTTTACTGTCTAACATGTCTGTGTGTCCTTCCAGGATTGCAGTTTAAACAGCACGTAATTCTCTCTGTTAGGATTTTCAGGAGGTTTTTCTCTGTGTTACCAGGCAAATTAGATGACTCTGTAGTCAGTTCAGATTAGCTGCCTCGCACCACAGTAAATTTTAATAAATTAAATGACTAAAAGGCTTTTTGGACACCCATTTATAGGTTTGTTCATGTTCTATTTCAGGCTTGACTTGCAAGGATATTATTATTTGCAGAAATGCTTCCCAGTTATTGTACTGTACTGATATTTTGAGCCAGTGACAAATAGACAGATCTTCAAAAAATACCCACTTATATCTGTTCTGCATTAAAGTTGGGAGTATGTGAAAGTGGTATTTGAAATCAAGCGACTCTAGATGCTTGTATGTGAGCTTAGCTAAAATGTTCTTTTTCTCTTTAAAACCCATTTTAAGTATACTTTTTAATGAGATACTGTAAGTGACTTTGGTGAAATTTTTCTTATTGTCTATTGTCTGTTAAAATCGTCTATTTCGGGGAAAATCTCTGTTTAAAAAAATAAGAAAATAATACTATTTTCACTCACTATTTTACTTTTTCTACAGTTCTCACTATGGAAAATTTATAAATAGCAATACCCAAATTCTCCGAGTTTCTGCATCGTTCACCTTTTTTCCATAGATAAAGGGTCAGCTTTAGTAGTCTTGGTAAAAGAAAACTTAAAATGTTACATTAGATGATAATGCATTTTCAAAAGCTCAGGGTAGACTTTTCTACTTTGTTGTAAATTTAGATCATGGAGAGTTAATGCAAGCTTGATGGAGTCAGTGTAGGGTGTCCCTGACTTTGGAAGAGTTTCCATTTAGCCTAGTGGGAAATAAATTATTGACTGTGGAAATCACTGAGGTGACTTCTTTGTGGCATGCAATTTATTACTATTTTTTAAAAAAGAATAAAATTATAACGTTAAACTAAGCAACATTTTGAACATTAAGCAAAGCTGGAAGTTATTGATAAGCACAGGAATAGGCAACAATTTAATCACTGCATTAAACATACTATCTAGGACAGTTTTTGATTTCCACCTAAGCCACCAGCAAAAAGATTTCTATCAATCCTGTTTCCACGTATCGTTACTCCCTTGTACTTTTCAGCCTCTAAGACATACATTAGCAGCACGACCCTGAGAGCTGCAGGTGACAATAGACAATGACAAAAATTTCACCAAAGTCACTTACAGTATCTCATTAAAAAATATACTTAAAAAAGGTTTTAAAGAGAAAAAGAACATTTTAGCTAAGCTCACATACAAGCCACGTTATAGATTTCCTATGTAGTGTTTTTGCTTTAGAGATGTATCCTCAGTGATTAGACCCTGGACAAAGCATAGTGAAGGGGCAAAGTCCTTCAAAATATTGCAGAATTCATTGCACTTCATCTATAGATTCCAGAACATCAAGACTAGGACTCAGTTTTTCTGCAGTGCAAAAAAAATCACAGGATATAAAACAGTACAAACGTCACAGAAAGGTTCTTTCCCTCTCTGCATTGTTTTGGGGCACATTTGTGGAAGGATGGTGGGACTGGTGGGAGAATGTGCTTTTTTGAATATATAGTATACATGCTTTTGTGTTAAGCTTCCACAGATGAAAGTGCTCATGGTAATATGTCCTTGTGACATTCTGTTTGAAAATATTACTCTTTCTTCAAAGCAGAGAAAAGGAGAAACTGTAGCTTTAAATTGTATGAGCATGGGAAAATCAGACATGGTAATAAAAGTGGATGTTTGAATGTGTCAGATAAAATTTATTAGATAGGGGTCTCCAGCTCAGTGCATTCCTACGCAAAATTCTTGGTAAGCTGCCAGAAAGTGAACTCTGAGCATTAGCACAGTAGAGAATATTTACAATGGTGTAAGGCTGCTGGCTGTGATATGTTTCTGCTCTTTTAAAATAGCTTGCCACAAATTCAGAGATGTCAATGGAGGTCAAACTGTAAGAAACTACACAATTTAATGAATCAATTATATGTTTACCAGACAATAACTAATACTATTGTGGAAAAAATAGAATTATTAACATGTGAAAACAGTTTGTGAGCTGCAACGACACATACAGTAGCAATCAGGGTTAGGTTTCTAAAAATGTTCAGTCGATCTCATTGCTTTCCCAGTAAAGTCAGCACAATTAGCACAATAGATTTGTTTTGTGCTCTTTCTTTTGGTTTGGTTTTTTTTTTTTGACCATTTTCTCTAATCCAAATGACCGTGTGAAGACATTCTTCAGCACACCTCAGCACTGGCTTCCCTTACTACTACTGGTTCACATTTCATTAAAATTCAGCCCATGAAAAGGGCTGTTAAATAATTCTCCATTATATCCCATTGCCTTTACCTTATTAAAGTACAGATCTTGTATCAGTGATAAGTTCTGTTTGCAATGAGTAGGGTTATTAGGTACAAATTCTCACAGTACCTTTTCAAGGAATTTTCAAAACTGTCCTATTGGAAGGAGGCAACGTTTCCTCCTTACATAATGCTGGCACCAAGAGCTGCCTTGAGCAGTATTTCACTGTGGTAAGTCTTCTGCTTTTGCTTGTAGCACTTGGAGACATTTCCTTTGAAATCAACGAGAAAAAAGACCTGTCCTGACTCAACTTCTTGCCCAAAGCTGCTTTGCTTTGGCCAGGGTGACCATATGCCCTTGTTCTCAACGTAGTCTCATGAGGTCAGTACAGACTGTAAGTGCAGCAGCTACACATATAGTCAACAGCTGAATTATAATTTCTCCAGGATCATAGGAATTCTGACCCAAACTAGAAGGCTGACCTTAAACATACCGAATCTTAGACAATTTTCCTCTCAAAAATAAAATTAAAATTGCACATCAACCACCTTATTACCTAATACGTATTTTTCTTAACTATGATCTTGCAGGCAAAATAGCAAAATAATTCCTTTTTTCATTTGGGTTTTTCACAGCATTTGGTCCTTGACAGTTTGTCTTTTAGTGACAGAAAATAATACAAGGCCTTGTGTACCCTGCCATTTTCAAAGTAGAATGTAATCTTTTTTTCAGTACTAGTTTCCTGTGAATACATGCTTCTTTGGGGTTATGGTGATGCTCACCTCAAATATTCTCTTTTTATTTTATACTAAGAAGGACACAAAAAAAGTTTCCCAGCATCAGTCTCAGTTTCCATATATGTCAGTCATACTAACACCTATTTGCTGAATTTAGTCTAATCACAATTTTCCATTTATTCCAGTTTTGTATTACAAGAAAATATCCCCCAAACTCGCAATTAAAACGAATAAACTAATTTCATAGCAACTTCAGAAGTATGCAGACCAAACACAAACTAAAGGCCATGTTCCACATCTGATACTCAAGTTTTAGGAGAAAGATTTAAGTTTTGAACAAGGTTAAAACGAACATTCAAAAATTGAACCTGGAGGTAAGTATGAAGAGAGAAACTGGCCTGAATGATAAATCAGCTACTCTCCTCAAAGTCAATACTAACACTTCAAATGAAAAATAAACCTATAATACATCAGGTTCTTGAAAAATAATGTCACTGATGGGAACAGAATACACATCTAACACTGCCAGATTTTGCTGGACTATTAAGTGTTGCAAAGGTATTTTCTTCCTGTATTTTAGCAGTAGCACATCTTAGCTAGTTGAATATAAATGGTTCCTTAAGCTGACTCAGGAAAAGTCTAGCAGGAACAAGCATATGGGTAAGTTACCATGGCCATGTTGGCTGCCCTGCTGTAGCTGGTGAACTGAATTCTGGGCAAACAGAGAGTAAAATGTGTTAATTTAAAGCTCTGTCACTGAACAGTGTTGTATATCATAGTTTTATCATGAAAACATCATTCATTTGGACTGCTAACACTATTTCTCTTCTCTGTGGTAACTCATTAATGAATTAAGCCATGAATTGAACAAAACAAGCAAGAAATCGAGAAGAAACCACACTCCTATCCTGAGGACTGCCATACTTGTCTGCCTTTTCCTCTCCCCATTTGTGAAACCACAGGTAGCCTGTATTATCTTCTCCTTAGAGGGGACATTGCTCTCTTCAGGCACCCTCTGTAGAGATGGAAAAATAACGTGCGCAGGATAGTCACAGATGCGCACCGTGATTTGGAAAGCTTAGCTGCCTCTTTGTAGAATGGGTAACTCTATGAAGTGGTAGAATTCACTTGTTACGGAGAAATTTCCTCCCAAAGTGTAGGCAAAAAGTACTGTGCAAATGATTCTATAGAATTCCATGATCTCATAAGTATAGATTTTACTTGTAAAGGCACAGTTGAATATATATGCAAGGAAGGATATGTTTATTTCTGCTTGTAATAAACAAGGCTTCTCTATGTTTCTTCAAAATATACTCATTCTATCTCTGTGACAAAGAGTGTAAATGGGGCCATCGGTCTGTTTCAGTTCAGTTTTTGGTGTCACAATATAATTTTTTCTAGGTCTCCCAAGAGACAGTGTGATGTATGGAGACCTCATAGAAGTTGCAAGCACACAGGACTTTGTATCATGAAGGGATCAGCTTGCAATAGAATAAATATCTGCTTTATAGTCAGAGGTACATTTCTACTAGGCTGAATTAGAGAATTTACTGGCACAACTCCATAAACGTGACTCTCTGTACTAGGAAATAGTTAATCTTTTATTGCATTGGATAGCCTTATGGGATTGCTTTAGTGATTCATTATAGAAATCAAAGTAAATTCTACAATACTATGCAGTTTGGCTCATCCAGTTGGAAAAACCTTAATGATCAAAAAAGCATGTGTTCTTACTCAGATATGTTTTATGACATGGCTGTAAAATGTACCTACCACAGTTTTTCATTGTTTCACAGACAATAAGCACAGTAATTTTCAGGTTTCTATTGTTCTGCGGCTGAAGTTGTGAATGTCCCCTTGGTCATTGACGTGAGTGACAGCTACAGTTACATCTACTGAAGAGGCATGACTAATTACTATGTTTCGTCAATAATGATTATTACTTAAATCTACAGAAATTTTAGCATTGCATGTGAGATATTACTCTAAAGAATATGTCAGCTTTTCAACCATAAACAACAATGTCTGAGAATTTATAACTTGGCAGAAAGGCCTTTTTTGAGCTAAATCTCAAAATGTATGCTAGTAGTCCAGAAATAATTTACTTTTCGAAATCTGCCAGGCTTACTCAGACAAAGTAATGCTTCAAGTCTGCAAGCAGCTCAACTCATTTCAATGGGCATAACCAGGTAGGAAGGAGATTCTGGATGATTTAAGAAGTTGATTCAAAAATATTTAAACATGTTTTTCTAACAAAACAAACCTAGAACAAAAAAATCATGGGTTTTTTTTTTGTAAAGATTTTTAACAGAAACCTACTGCAGAAATAACAAAGGTTGAAGTTTCAATCCTACTGAAATTCGAAGGAGTTTTCACATTAGATCTGATCTGTATGGGATTGAAAGTACCCTTTGGTAGTCACTTTGTATTACTGAGCTGTATTTTTATATGAATGTATTATAATCACATTTGATTAGGGCTCCAGTGGTAATGAAAAAGGTTCATTTCTATGATGCGTGAGAGATAGAGGTTTTATAGAACCCAGTAGAATTATAGGCATGCTGTTTCTCACAGGAATGACTGTTTGCAGAAAGGGAGAGAATCTAAAGTTTGGATGGCTTGTCTCAAATTCCCAGGTCTTTGAGTGCCAGTAATTCAATTACAAAAATATAGAATTTTCATAGCCAAAGACTATGATGTGGTCAAGAGGACTGTCCGTCTTTTATTATTGCAGAAAAATCCAGACCTCTCTGGACACCATCTGCTTCTTGTTTTTTGGAACTTCCTTATATTCCTCCTGTCTGTGGACGTTTCCAAACCATATTTTTCCCAGTCAATCCTCAGAATACACTCTGAACTCACATTAAATTTTGAGCTGCCACTTGGCATCCTAATTGAACAGTAAGCCTGAACATGTGCTTTGAATGCTGCTACAGCTCCTCAGTTATCAAATAACTGCCACAATGCCCCAGTCTCTTTAGAAGAGATTATTCACCACATTAAATGTTTTTAATGAGAGAAACTGTTAAAAAACACTCTCTGCGACTGTAACACTAAGTGATAAATATCTGAAAAGATTTGAATCAATAGTTTCCGGGTGCCAGTAATGCTCCATTACCTAGAGTGTGTCTGAGCTACATGTTGGAGAAGGGAAGAGGAAATATAATGGAGATTACAGAAAACAGAGATGTGGCTTGTTGGCAGGTAGTCTTCCATTTACAAGCATGAAAGTTTGTACCAGAACTAAAAGTGAACTAGAATATAAAATGCTATGAAGAAATAATTAAAGGGAAAAGTCTTATCTGGAAAAAAAATGAAGTTTTGCAATCTTTTAGGAACAAAAATCAGCGAAAATGCTACTCAGCCAGCAACAGCTCAAGTTGTAGAAGTTTGGGTCATACAAAAGCTCTCATCTCACCCTGCAATAGGGACCAGACTGTGGCCCCTGGATATCCTCACATTTAGGGAAAGGGATAAAGGTTTTAAACTAAAATTCGTTAGGTTTGGAGTAGGTACAAATTAAAAATAATTTACAGTGAGGGTAGTGAAACAGGAAAATGTTTCCCAGAGAGCTCGTAGATGCCTCATCCCTGGAGACATTCAAGGTCAGATTGGATGGGGCTCTGGGCAACCTGATCTAGTTAAAGATGCTGCTCACTGCAGCAGGGTTGGACTAGATGGCCTATAAAGGTCCCTTCCCCAAAACATTCTATAATTCAATGATCTACTCTGCCTAGGGCCAGTGTCCCCAGGAGCAGCCACCCCAGCCAGACTGCACAGCACATGTGGCTGTGCTGCTGTCTGCACATCTGTTCCCATATCTGCATGGTGTATGATTTTTTTTTTCCATCAGTTGTGGTCCAAGCAATGTGCATTTTTCAAGAGTTTTTGCCATTGTAAAAAAATGGAGGGTTACATATCCATTTAAGGATTGTTCTGTTGCAACATGAGAAGAGTAATATAGCCTGACAGACTTGACCAAAACTGAAATGTCCCATTATCTTCTTTCTCTTCTTCTTCCCCAGTGGTCTGGGATGTGACTGGGTCATTTCAGTGCTTAGTAAAAAAAAAATATTTTATATATACTTGTCATAGTTTTTACGACTCAGATCTGGCTCCTCTCATGTACAACTACTAGCACAAAAGGTAACAGCTACAGTGCTGCCAGAATAATTACCTTTCCTAGTTCAGGTGTTGATTCCATAGTTTGATCCATATGAGAGGTAAAACTTTCCTGTGCTGAGCCATTTGCAGAAAGGGAAACAGAAGCATGGCATGTCTTTGGTTAACAGTTTGCTATAAAATTACTGCCCTGCATTTTTTCTCTTCAGTTTCTTGTTTTTAAGTAGGTGATGAATAGTTAGTAAATGCACAAAGTCGAATATACACACTCAGGTGTGATCATAACATGGCTTTCCATGCTGGGAGTCTGCAAAATCTAGGGCTTTCCATGATGGAAACAATGCAGAAGTCTGCAGCGCCCGTGTCTCTCATGATGAATTAACTCCAGAACCTCAAGGTGGTTTGGAACACATTTTCTTTTCCACTATAATATTTCATGAAGTGTGAGTTGTTGCAATTTAATTTTTTTTTCTGCAGATGTTGCTGGCAGAGCTACACCACGTTTTCTTATTGATATGGTAGAGGTAAAGGAAAAGGAACATGGAACTGAAGTAAGTCACTGTTCTCCTAGACACCATTGCAAAAAATTTACAAGACAAATACTTCAGACCCACTTTGAATGGTTATAGAACCAGTACTTTAACGTACCTCTTGGGATCTCTGCCTTAATAATTATCTTCAAGGCTGTGGCTCTGAAAAGGGCATACATGCCTAACAAGTTAGGAAGTGTAGTGTGTGATATTGTTACTTAAGCCAGTATTTCCTCTTTTTTTTGTTCATACCTTTATTGCATATACACGGCATTACCTGTGATTTGGTATGCATTACAGCTCAGGAACCCCTCTCGCTTGCTCTGCTGCACACCAGAGTGAGGGGCAGCATGCATCACAGCTACAAGTCTGGCCTTGACAAGGAAAAGAGAAAATCCCAACAGAGCAAGGCAAGAGAAACCAGCTGATTGCTAGCAGTTAACTCCGAATTCTGAGAAAGCATCAATGTGGCAATTCATCTCATCTCATTTTAGAGATGGGATTTAGCTCTAGTTTAAAACGTGTTTCGATGTCTACACATGAGCTAAATCATAGAACCCCCATTGCAGGTAGTGGACATTCAGTCAAAGCAATGTGAAGTCACACCAGCAGCTGGGAGCAGGATTCTGGTACCTTATCATCAGCATTTATTGCCACTCCAGATGCTCTCAGAGGTCTTGTCTTGCTGCTGCTCTGGAAGGGGTGAGTCTCCCACAGGTGTCAAGTCTGTATGTACCACCTCTGATGAGGCCTAACAGGTCTGCAGAGTGGACCTATTGCCCTTGGATGCTTATGTTGAGGCGGACACTGTTGAAATACACACAACTCTGTTACATGTTGAGACATCTGTGAGAGACAATGGGAAGAAATCAGTGTTTCGCAACAATAGTTCTCCCAAGCTATTCAAGGTTCTATCTTGAAATGATGCTGTAAAGGAATCTAAAGGGATATATGTGCCTGATTCCATATTAAATGCCCACATTAAAGAGCCCAAAGTAGGACCCACTCCCCTCCTGTCATCAAGCAAAAGGAGGGGGCCTAAGGGACAAGAAGGAATGGAGAGGGGTCCATCCTTGGAGAGGCAAGTGAAAACTCTCACCGCCCCTCTTACCTTCCCAGTAGTCCTTACACAATAGGTATGGGGCTTTGGGACCTGAGGGCCAGAAGAATGAAGATGGAGACAAGGATGCATACAGTGAGCTACTCAGGGCCTTTCAGTCACCACCACATCTTAGGACTTCTTCAATTAAGAGAAGGAGGGTAATTGTAATGACTCTTTTCTGAGGGGAACAGAGGGGCCCATTTGTCGACCAGACCCATCCCACAGAGAAGTCTGCTGCCTCTCAGGGGCTCAGGTTTGAGATGTTAAAAGGAAACTTTCTGCTCTGGTGCGGCTCTCTAATTATTACCCTTTGTTAGTTATCCAAGTTGGCAATGATGAGGTTGCAGAGAGAAGTCCAAAGGCAATTAAAAAGGACTTCAAGGCATTGGGGCGACTAGTTGAAGACTCAGGTGTGCAGGTGGTGTTCTCATCAATCCCTCAAGAGGCAGGGAAAAACACTGAAAGAAGGTGGAAAACACACCTGATTAAATCGTGGCTCAGAAACCGGTGCCACTGTTGGAATTTTGGGTTCTTTGATCCAAAGGGGAAGTTTATATGGCAGCTGATCTGCTGGCAATAGACAGAGTACAACTGTCTTCAAGGGGGAAAAGGATCCTTGCACAGGAGTAGATAGGGCTCGTTGGAAGGGCTTTAAAGTAGGCTCGAAGGACGAAGAGGATAAAAGCAGGTTCACTAGAGATGAGCCTAACGACAGCTTTCAGTCTGCCATCTCACTTGAGGTGGATAATGGTGATATTTGTGATGAACCCAGGTGAGCTAGGGATAAGGCTCAGGGTGACATAATGGTGTTGGAGGTGATACCTGTACCATGGATCAAGTGCATATATGCCAATGGCTGGACCATGGGCAATAAACAGGAGGAGTTAGAAGCTATTATGCACAAGGGAAACCGTGATATAATTGCCATCACAGAAAAGTGTTGGGACGATTCACATAGTTCTAGTACTGCAGTGGATGGCTATAGGCTCTTTAGAAGGGATAAGCAAGGAAAGAGAGGTGGTTAGATAGCGTTATATGTTAAGGAGTGCTTTGACTGCCTAGAATTCAATGTTAGGCACCAAGGTGGAATGTTTATGGGTAAGGATAAAGGGGAAGGCTAATAAGGCTGATATCCTAGTGGGAGTCTGCTATAGACCACACGACCAGGATGAAGACACTGACGAGGCATTCTTTCAACAACTTAGAGATATCTTACATTCACTATCCCTTGTTCTCATGGGAGACTTCAACTAACCAGATATCTGCTGGAAGTACAACACAGCAGAGAGAGGGCAGTCCAGGAGGTTTCTGGAATGGATGGATGACAACTTCCTGTTGCAGCTGGGAAGTGAGCCTACTGGGGTAGTGCCCTGCTAGATCTACTGTTTATGAACAGGGAAGGGCTGGTGGAAAATGTGGTGGTTGGAGTTCGCCTCGGCCACAGCAATGATAATATGATAAAATTTTCAATACATGGTGATGTTAGGAGGGTTGGCAGCAAAACCTCTACCTTGGAGTTCCAGAGGGCTGACTTTGGACTGTTCAGGATGCCGGTTTGAAGAATCTCTTTGGAAGCAGCCCTTGAAAACAATGTGGCCCAGGAAGGATGGGCTTACTTCAAGAATGAAATTATGAAGGTTCAGGAGCAGGCTGTCCCTATGTGCCACAAATTGAGCCAGAGGGGAAGAAGACTGACATGGCTGAGGAGGGAACTTTTGAAAGAACTCAGGAAAAAAAAAAAAAAAAGAGTGTATCAACTCTGGAAAAAGGGGAAGCATTAAAGGATATTGTAAGGTCAGGAAGAAAGAGAATTAGAGATGTGAAAGCTCCGTTAGAATATTAGCTGGCCATCTCTGTTAAGGATAATAAAAAGTTCTTTTATAAATACATTAATAACAAAAAGGGAAAATCTCCATTCCCTGTTGTATGAGGGGGGTACATAACAACAGGAGACAAGGAAAAGACTGAGGTACTTAACACCTTCTTTGCTTCAGCCTTTAACAAGAAGACTGGCTGTCCTCAGGGCAACTGGAGTTCTGAGTTGGTAGACAGGGATGGAGAACAGAATCTCTCTCCTGTAACCCAGGAGGAAGTAGTTAAAAACCTGCTGTGTGACTTAGATCCCAGCAAGACCATGGGTCCAGACAGGATTCATCCTAGGGTGCTGAGGGAGCTGGCAGAAGAACTGACTAAGCCACTCTATTATTTATCACCAATCCTGGCTAACTGGTGAGCTCCCAGATGACTGAAGGTTGGCCAACGTGATGCCCATTCATAAGAAGGGCCAGAAGGTGGATCCAGTGAACAATAGCCCTGTCAGCCTGACCTCGGTGCCTGGCAAGGTTATGGAGCAGATCACCCTGAGCGACATCAAGCAGCATGTAGAAGACAACCAGGGGATCAGGCCCAGCCAACATGGGTTTAGGAAAGGAAGGTCCTGCCTGACCAATCTCATCTCCTTCTGTGACTGGGTGACCAGTCTAGTGGATGAGGGAAAGGCTGGGGATGTGGTCTACCTCGACTTTAGCAAAGCCTTTGCCACAGTCTCCCACAGCATCCTCCTGGAAAAGCGGGCAGCCCATGGCTTGGACAGGTGCACCCTTCGCTGGATTAAAAACTGGTTGGACGACCAGGCCCAGAGAGTGGTGGTGAATGGTGCTGCATCCAGTTGGCATCTGGTGACCAGTGGTATTTCCCCAGGGATCAGTACTGGGCACAGTCCTGTTCAACATCTTTACTGAGGATGGGGGGACTGAGTCTACCCTTACTAAGTTCACAGATGACACCAAGCTGGGAGAGCTGTCGATCTGCTGGAGGGTAGGAAGGCACTG
>NW_009705317.1:0-16333 GCF_000703405.1 Apaloderma vittatum
GGGACTCTTCTCCCACTCTTTCTTCTCAGGGAGACATTCCTTTAGTCTCCTCTCACCTTCCCCCCCTCCAACAGAAAAACTCCCCAACATTAAAGGTAGGACAGCTCAAAACAAGACAAAACCAAAAGAGAGACAGAACAATGGGGTCACCTCTTAAATACGTTGATGGCAGAGGCGCTGGTTGGCCTGGCCCTGGCCAGAGGCAGGGGCCGCGCCCTCACGGGGGGGGGGGGGGCGCCCCAGCTCCTACATGGTGGGGAGGGAGCCTCTCGAATCTTTGCACGATTCTGCCCCCACTTTTACAAAAAAATCCCACCAGACTCAAACCCATGACAGCAGGTCCTCAGTGCATAAAATGGCTTTGGGAACTGTTTAACTATGTTTCTTCTTGATATTCATTGCAGCACAGCACCCAAGGCATCAATTTGACTTTATATTGTTTACTGCAATTTCCTCTCCTGAGAACTTTAGACCTTGACAACTAGAAGTTATAGCCCCAGCCCTCAAACCAAACTCACTCACAAAAGAGTAGTATTCACAGCGGATGTGACTGTGGGATCGGTGAGAGAGTCTAACAACACCCAGCCCTGAAATGCTTCTGGGTTTTGGTCTTGACACTGAACAGTCAGAGGGGCACAGCATACAACAATCACTTTCACAGAGACTGGCTTTTCAGTTGGTTTAATACAGAAATTGTTCTGTTCAACCAAAATATATCAAGAAAGCAGAAAGCACAGACAATATTGTGTTCAGATATGAAATGGAAGAATTTTGGAAATTCTAAATTTTGAAGTTTGAGCAGCAGAGTAATTGATAGCATTTTTTCTTTTCAGTTGCTTTTGGTTGGTTGGTTTGTTAATGATTGTGACCTTAATTATCAGAATTAAACTCTGGTAATTAGGAGACCTCTCTGATAAACAAAATTATTCTCCTAAATTCAGGCCACCCCTAATGAAAAGTATGGTACTACGAGAATAGTACCAGTTTTGTGTTTGGAGTCATTTCCACAAAATTACTACTGAAAGTATTTTTTGCCTACATGTTCTTCATCTCACTCAGGAAGGGTTTACTACATTGTCAGGGACTGCATCACTTCACTTTCCAGCAGGCAATGTTGAACAATTGCTAATTTCCAATGATTAAATAATTTCATAAGCTAGAAAATAAGTGCATAGGGGTTTGCAATTGCTGGTTTTCCCCAATGAGCAATGAGGTTGAGAAAACGGAACAGGAAGACAAATAGAACAAAAAAATGAAAGGGCAAGGAATGGTATGCACAGACACTGCAAGATTAATATGCAAAAAAGAAATTAAGTACTTCCAAGCAGAAGGAGCAATTCTCATCACACCAGCCTAACTACCTTGAGAAAAGTCAGCTCAGGAATCATGAAAAAGATAGAAGAAAAAGCTTCTGTGATCTAAAACTTTTCTAAGGTAAGAAAGAAAATGAAAGTGGTAAGAGGGAGGATTTGAGCATAAGTTTTATATTTTGTCCTTGACTCTTTCTTTTCCTCCCTAGACTTCTCTTGTGCATGACGTTACATCTTACTTTTGATTTTTCTTTACCGATAGCAAACTGGTGTGGTACTACTGAGATTTTTTTTTTTCCCCCTCCCTGAAAATAACCCTGTATTTTCTGTAATCCTAGAGCTGAATGTTCACCTGAATTAATCCTTCTGCTCCCCTATGACTATTCTTTAAATTGCTAAGTGGAAAGTGTATTGAGGTTGGCGACTTCTTAGCTGATAATGGTTATGCAAAGCACACGGGATAACACATCTGCATTACTTCAGTCACTCAGACCAGACAACAAAGACAACCCAACGCAGCCTTTTACTTACAGACTATTTCACCAGAGGAAGGATACAGTGAATGTGGGCAGGACTGAGCAGGATATGTTTCCCAAAACTCTAAATCTGTATTAAGATTCAGGATGAAAACCAGGATGCTATAACTTGTTCCTCTATAGACATTTAATAAAATGTTCAGGAAAAATCCTAGTTTTCTGAAACCAAACACAGCTGTACAGCTATGGACTTCCACTGTCAAGAACTCACCAGGAATTTAGCATATATCTAAACAGTGTTACTGAATGTTTAATAGACTTCCATCTATTTTCCACTTTTCTTTCATCCTCATCTCACAAATAAAAGACTACATTCAGCATAATTTTATTCATTTCACATGCCATAACAAAACCAACCTTTGAGGACACAAGTGTAAAATCTAATGTGTCTACTTTCTTCCTTGCACAAATTAAATTTGCCATTTCATTACTTGAATTCAAGTGGGGATATAGCTTCCAGTAGATTTGAAGACATCAGCAGTGAAACAACATAGCTTTTGAATCATAAATGGAATTTTTTGACTGATGGCATTAAAAGGACTTCGGCATAGAAGTGCTACATTTTATATTTAAAAAGCAGTAATTAATTCCATACAAAGCCAACAGCACACTAGTAATACAGTTATCTTTCTCTATTTTCCTAAAAAACCTTATGGTAAGAAAATAAGCTGGTTTCATTCAGTAGCTGCAAGCATTTTCACATAACTACATAATGTTACTCAAACTGATGACAACGGACTCAAGTATGGCTAGTAATTTATGACACCTGCTATTCACTGAAAAGAATTTACAAAACCACTAATCATGTCTGCCTGGGATGCTTTATTTCTAAACATGTCTGAACTTTACAGGTAAAAATACAAGAACCACCACTTTGGGGGGATGTGGAGAGGAAGAAAATGAAAAAAGCCAAGATTGAATATAAGATTTAATACTTCATTTGAGAGTATATATAATATCATTAGCAGAAGAAAGGGAATTCTTGTAGGAATCCTACTAGCCCATCATTCTGCCAAAGAATTGCTCTACAATCTTGCGTATTTTATGTACTACTGTACAGAGCACAAAGATGGACATGGCATAGCTATCCATGTGGTCCACAGGTATATAAAATACTAAATGCAAAATATCAACTTTAAAAGAAGTGGCAGCAGAATACTAGTGAATTCATTGTGAAGATGAAGTCAAACCAAACTTTTATTAAAACTGCCTATAGCTTTTAGTCTAAGCTTCAGACATGTAGGTTCATTAGAAAAAGATTTATAACGCTTTCCTCATACCTTGTCAGTTCAATTAATTCTCTGGTTGAAAAATGGAGAACATCAGACTGTGGAACTTTTAAAATTTTTAAGATAATAAGTAATGTGACAGGTCACAAATTGGAGCTGAATTATGAGACATTCCTTCATCCCACCATGAGACCACCCTTCTGGCTATATACTTTATAAAATTATCTATTTTTATATCTCTGTAATACATAAATTATTTATAAAAGTATTCCTCCAGATCAAATCAAAATAAGAATATACAATACAAAAAGTGTACCTGAAAGAAACTATGCTAGTTTTCTTCAATTTTTTTAGCTGGAGTTTAAGACTAGATATCAAAAATACAGAAGATTTGACAGATTAATTTAGATTACCATTTAAACTTTCATTATTAAAAAATTGCAACACACAGAGACTGACACAAAGAACCAGCTTTCTCCATATGATTACTCTTCTGTGTTTACTACTTATTTACAAAAAAAAAGTCTCTGTAAAAAGAAGACACATACATTGGAAAACCATTAACTCAGTTCAAAAACTACAGGGTAACCACTAGGCAAGACTCATAAGATGCGGCTTCTAGCTTTCAAGATGCAAGTGCTGGGGAACTGCTTCCCTTCAGCTGGCTGGGATATTCCAGACCAGCATTTCCAGGAGTTTCATATGTCTCCTTAAAGCAAAAAGCACAGGCAAAAGGAAAAAAAAAAAAGGTAGGGGAGATCAAACTATAATAATTTAGTTGAGTTTCAAAGTTGATCACTATAGTTCTTTAACCTAGATCCACGATTCCTGCATCATGGCTGACTCCCTCTTCCAATTACCAAATTTCCATGTGATTTTTCAAGTAGAGCTTTCACTATAGGACTAAGATCAGAACTATATCCAATTTAGCCTTAGCTTGTTGAAAGCATTCACACTAGATCTGCATCCAACTGACCAGTACGCAAAGGCTCCCATTAACTATTCTGAGGCTACTATCACCAGCTATTCAACTCAGTCAACTGCTGAGCTGGAACTCAGTAGTTGACTGGAACTACTGGAAATCTTGTTTGATCTTCTTCACTATGAGTCAAAAAGTTTTCCCCAGTAATTCAGTTAACAACTTCCACCTTAAAATGGTCTATAAACAGTCTCTGGCTACTGTGTTTCTCTCAGCTCAATTTTACCTTGTCACCAAGATGATCCCTTGTAGCAAATGATGTTAACTCAAGCATCCCTTCGAGAGGAGGCTACTCCAAGGCATGAGACACAAGGAGCACATGGCAATAGCACACCTCCATTCCTTCTCTGAGAAAAGGACAATGTATATTTGTTGTTATATTTTATCTGGAACTTACCTGCCTCAGATTTCCAAAGTTCAGTACTTATTTTAGTAAGGACATGGCACTCTGCTGGGTAAATGTCTTTTCCCAGTTCACTGATACTGTGGATCAATTAGGTAGCTTTTATTTAAAAAGTAAATGTGCTTGTTCCACAGGATAGGTGTCAGTACAGTCCTCAGTTACGTATTCTGTTTAGAAATAGAAATGTTTGGGGAGTTTTGTTTCTGATAAAAGTTGAGGCATCAACAACACCAAAAATGATCAAAATGCTATGACAAAAATGTCTGAAGCCTTTGAAATAGATCAAAAGTACAGTGATTTGTTTGATCTAATTTGCTTTAAAAGTGGATATTGAAATATTTAACGTGATTGGTTCCCACACAACAAAATTACTGTGCAACTTCCCTCTTTCCCCCATCCCTGAAATCTCTCTCTGATACCTGCTCCAGCTTTTTCCTGTGAAATGCTTCCTTCTAGATCTAAATATGGTAATCAACAGGAAGAAACAAAATTACAGTTGTGGAGCAATACTCCATTCTGCAGTAAGCTGCATTTGCTTAACCTCACGATCAAAATGTACAGTACATCTCACTACTTGCTCTCATGTTTGCAGGAAATTAATATTCTGGCAAGGTGCACTCAGTGTGTGACTGAATTCACAAATGACATTATCCAAAATAAAATAAATAAATCATGTTTCATACTAAGACACCGTGGCTTTTTTTAGATTAAAATTATCCCTGAAAACAGACATAAAACGTAATCAAATAGACCAAGAAATGAATGAAAGAAAATCTCAGAAGGGTTTAAGTATTTGAGATAAAAGACACATAAAACAACTTTGGATGCAGGGGAAAAAAAACAACACACTTTAAGAACAGAGAGAAATATTGAACAAGAGCAGTATTTTTGTGCTTCAGAGTCCATGTTTCTTCCTTTCAGTGATCCCCAGTGAAATCAGTAAGAGTTTATACAAATACGCTTAACAAAGGTACAGAATAGTATCATCTTCCTCCCTACCCTTCTGAAATAATTTTGCTGGTCTTAGACAAATATCCACAAAAAAAGCCACATCAAAATATGCAATCCAGGTAACAGAAGAAACCCAAAGAGTGCACCTATGCTCACTATGTGATGAGGTATTTCATACCTTCCTATTATATCTAGACATAAAGAATCATATTTTATACAAGTATTCTATAAAATTTTTTCAACATTAAAACAAGAATTACAGTGGAGAACATGGAATTAATTTTTTTACTAATAGTTTAATAGTAGGTAAATATTTTCATAAACCACCAAAAAGATCATCTCATTCAGCATAAATAGTTCCTTTCTCACAGTGTAAATCTGCCTTTAGTACTTTGTATCTCAGTCATGGAGTATGCAGTCATGGTGAGTTTCCACTTCACTGTCAAAAACTTTAGTTCATAAAATTCTTCACAGATTGTACAAAAATTATATTACATGTGACAAACTACTGCATTCCTAATTGATAAACTCAGAATTCCCAAGCTGAGCCACTAAGTCAGGTTGAGGCTTATTTCATGATCCCTCCCACTTTGTGTTTTACTTTCCCATCATTCATCAGTTCTTCATTGCAAACACTGTGTAATTCTACATTCACTGCCTATTACAACAAAAAATTCAGCTCCCACATCTCAGATGCTGCCACGTTAAGCCATCATCACGCTCTTCTTAACGGCTTTAGTGGCCCTCCTCGCGTAAAATCCAAGTTCATTTTCTATACTGACCAACTTCTGTAGGGATGAAACTACTCTGTGCAGATGTGAAAGGAGGTATTTTATACAGGGGTTGAAAAAGACCCCTAGTTAGCCTCACACTGGAGCCACTTCCACCAGTGTCACTTCCACACTGGTGAGAGAAGGCAACTGGGCCAGTCCAGTGCAACCAGCACTTCAGTGGAAGTCACAAGTTTTCTGACACTGTCCATGAACTGGATTCAGAGCTTGAAAAAGGTACATAAAAGCGTTACCTTCCTCCCTACCCCACCAAAATTGTTTTGCTGGAGTTATTCTTGGACTCAATTATCCGAGCAGCAATCTCTGGACAGCTTAGCGGGAAGCCAAGCACCCACAAGCTGGAGTGTGCCCAGTGCTCAGGCTGGTGCTGTGCCTGTGATGTTCACTGTGTGGGAGACTTTCAGCCTTAGGGCATAGCAGCATTCCAGCACCAAATGTTTCACTTTGCCCAATTAAAGCTTTAGAAATTCACAGGGTAAATATCTGGGGATTACTTGGGTCATCACAACTTTCAGGGCACTTCATTTCACATGCTTTGGGACTAGCTTTAAATATTTTAGGCTTGTATTAGCAACACAGGGGGGGAAAAAAATGTTACAAAATCCAAGCTGAAACCGAATTGGCCTCTATGATGCTGAAGCACAAATTAATCCCATAATCAATGGGTGCTTAAGAAAACATATTTTCCAAAAGTCTGTGCCAGAAAGTTATGGAGAATAGGAGGACTCCACAGGACTAAAAACTGAAAATTATAATGAAAGGCAGGCTGCACTGAAAAAAGTAATGGAAGTTTCTTAACTGGCTAAACCACATCTGTGTAACGTTTTGACAGAACTAACAAAGAGAAGTGTTGCTGCTACTGAGGCATGTTAACGGATGTCTGATAACTCGCATGATTATAAGCCAGTCATGTGTATAAATATTTCTATGAGAAGTACCATTTTCGTAAGCCTAAAACTCTAAGATCTTGAATGACACAGCTCTTTTCAGAGTGAATTATAAACAAGTGACTCCACCAATTTCAGTAGGATACTTCTAGTGAGCAAGGATGACCCCACAGATATACATACAATACCCTTGCAAATTGTCAACAACCAACCAACCAACCAACAAGTTCTTTCTGGACCCCCATTTACCCTTTCAAATGTATATTTACCCAATGCGATGCAACACCATGTCAGAGCTAGCCAAACTAGCACATTTATACAGCACCATGCAGGGATATTAGTTGAGGTCTCAGAGAGAATATAACCTCGTTAGAGCAACATTGTGCACAGGCTAATTAGGCCTGCCTCTCAAGCAAGGCTAATTATTCCCAGTACAGCACCATACTGATACCGCTCTGCTGTTTCTGGGTTCTGGAGGTAGATTATTCAGCAGTAGCTCTGGGATCTCTGCCCCACGCTGTATTCAAAACTGTAAACAAAATCATGAGAAATGGATGTACTGTTCTGAGATAGCGGCAGGATCCACTGCACTGCCTCACTTAATCTATCAAGGACATCTAAATGAAGAATTAATACGTCTATGCACCAAGATCTTCTTTTAAATGGGAAATTCCACTTGCGCTACATAGAAAAGTTGCACTGAAATATCTGAGGACTGAAGCCCAGTGCAGCTCAAATCATCTCACAAGTAGGCCCTAAGAAACAAAAAGAGGTAAGTGAAGGCTAGAGAGAAGGCCTAGACTTCTGCTGCTTTTCTTAGAGACCAACTCTGAGTAAAAGCTAGGGCAAAACAAAAGGTTTCTTACTCTGTTGGCAAGGCAGGTCTCAGAAACCTCAGAGCTTCTGTACCACGAGGAGGAGTGAGCACAGTTAAATGAGAAACCTCAGGATGTCTTACCACAAGTTTCAAGGTTTACGAGAGTTTCTTTGTTGTTTCAGGTGCAAAAGGTGATAGCAAATCTGTGTCAATGAGAGGTCTTAGAGCCCAAACTAGAAACGACAAGTAGGTCAGGAGCAGAGCCAGCTGCCCTGGAGGCCAGCTATATCCCAACTGCGAGCACAGCTGCAGACAAGACTTGTGCACCTGGTGGATCCAACCAGGCCATAGAGTGATCTGCATCGGATAGGCAAGAAGGAACTGCTTGACATTCTGTTTAAAAAGAAAACCAGTGCTTTTACATAAAATATACACAAAGGAGTCAACAAAATTGAGCGTGAGGTGGCCAGGAAGCTTCCTGTTTATTCAGTTAAGTTTTCTTTGCATCCTCAACTCAGCTATTTTCTTATGAAAAAATAAATCTCTGAAATAAAAAGAAAGGTGAGGTCTCTCACCTCACCACAGAACTGAATGCCTCTTATTTCAACACATTTCTAACAGGCTGCCTGAAATAAAAGAAAGAAAGCAAACTTAAAATCTGCTAGGATTTGAGCCTTGTGTTACTGACACACCCCTCTGTGATAAGACTGAACTGCCAAAAGCCATCCACTAAGGACAATGTCTCTGTCCACTTCTTGTTGTGATGCCAGGTAACAATTAATCTAGTCTTCAGGAGAAATTCTAATAGCAAAGGTGAAATATTTTAAGCCATTATCATACTATATCCACTTTCTTTCCTAACTGGCTGTTGTTACCAGTATAAAGATGTGAAAGTAAAAATAATAGATTCTAATTAAAAAAAAAACAAAATAAAACGTAAACCCCAACAGATCTGTGATGACAGCTTGCTCTCTAGAATTCCAACAGAATTTAACAATCAGTTTTGCTGACGGGAGCACAGGACCAAGGCAGAAAGACATCATCAATTTAAAGTCAATTTACCTTTGTGTTTACTAAGCTGCAAATGAACATCTCTCCTGTCATAGCATAGGCAAAGAGTTCTTTTGGAGTTTACTTATTACCTGCCTTGTACAAAAGACATTGGTCCAACATCTGAAATCCTGACCAACACGGTAACAAAGTAAGTCATGAGAATATTTGGATTCATTTGGGCCCATTCCTTCCTGCTGCTCAACGTGTTCATTATAAATATTTTTTAAATTATTTAAATTTTATCCATGAATGGAAGAACACTCAGAGTATTGCTCACATCTCTCATCGCACAGTTTAGACCCCCTGCCAACACTCAAAATACAGCATTTTAACTCCAGCATAAGTGGCAAATGCCATAAAGTTCATTAGGTATTGAACTACTGCAAATTTATATACAGAGGTATAAAAGTCATAAAGAGCATAAAACCGTAGACACTAGGAAATACAGATTTAGGGAAAAGAAAGAGGTGAAATCTTATTAAAAACTAACTAATTAAAACCACTTAAAAATCCCAGTCTGTAGAAAAGATAAATATCGATGGCAATGGAACAGTTCATCTTTAACATGCATATCCATTTTCCACTCCTTTTTCAGAAATATCGATATCTAGTCTGTACATGCTCACGAAATGAAAGGTTCTATTAACTTAAAGTTTATATCATTCTACCTCTGCACTTGTATACTTTTTAACATGCTAATTCCTGATTGTCCTTATAAAAAGATATACTATATCTTGCTGAAGCTGGTGATGTGCCAAGTACTCAGTGACGCAGTGACAAATCGCCTTCTCGATTCCTGACAAAATACTCCCTCTGCTGTACAATACACACTGTTACATAAAGCCCAATGCACATATATACATATTTAAACTATGAACAGGTCACGAGTATAGAAGGGTTTCATAAACCAGAGAAACAACTCACTCTTCCAGAACAGCCTTGCTGAAAATAGAAGTATCATTTGTATCCACAAAATAGAAAGTTACTCGTGACTTAGTTCAAACAAACAGGATGAATATGCTAAGGTATAAACAAATATTATGTGCCTAGGGCTCAAGGACCATAGCATTCCAATATGATTTCGCTTTGCAGTGATTGTTAGAAAATAAAAGGTCAAATGCCCAGTTAAGATATAGATAGGTCAAAACACAAATATCTAAATCTAAGGAATACAGAATGAAGGAATTAATTCAGCCATAATTTTGTTTTGTTTATATTTTACTGCTTCTATTATATACCCACAATTTGCCCTGATATAGAATTGCTCTGTCTCTACAGTTTCATCATGTCTCTCTACAAAATAGTAAGGTGCTTAACAAGGCTGGAATGCTTAACATTTCTTATGGGCTATAAAAATCTTTTGAGATTAATTTCATTTAGATATTGTGTAATCCAAATTACTCAAAAAGACTTGGAAAGCCAAAAGCATTCAGGAGCAAACTGAAACCATTGTGCCGAGTATGCCAGCATGAGGACCTGCCCATGCCACGTGAAACAAGACCAACCCATAGTACATAAACTCGTGGAGTGCCCTCCATGTGCCACACATGTCACAGTCTGCACGCTAGAAAATACGGAATGGCATCTTCAAGTTTATATCACAAACTGTTTTAATGTTTACTGTGCCCAGCCTCTTCTTCTCCCCTAAAAAGCTGAATGCTTCTCCTAGGAAAGCACCAAAGTACATGTATAGCCACAGAATTAAACATCAGTACCCATAAACAGAAGTAAAATTTTTAGCTGTTTTAAAAAATTAAAATTAATTCTTAAGGATGGAGATTAGGGGATATTCTGCATTCAGATTGTTCACAAAGCTACTTCAATTTCCATTACTAGGGCCTGACAAAAACAATTTCTCTCTGCTCCAGGCTCTTCCACTCACACAATTGCAACTCTTGAAAATCCGTTTAAGAGAACAGTAACTGAGGAACAAAATCATATAATGAAAACATGAGATATAGATATGTTTAGAGTTTATTCCTCAGGGGTGTTAAGAAATTTATGTTCTGAGGTGTACTGTCATACACGTAAGGGGTGCTGTCATTATGCATTAAATACCATTAAAAATGCAAATTTTATCTAGCTGTCATGAAGAAAATTTACAGAAATTAGCTATTCTAGGGCAGAAAGATGAAACCTCTCTAATAACAATAATGCTGGCTAATCTGGGAATACAAAACCAAAGAGAATTTCTCTCCAGAAAATCCATTAAAACTATTATTTTTAAAGTAAAAGCTAAATACGAATTATTTCTAAGTGTATTAAGTAATAACCATTTGGGCTTTGGGTGTTTTGTTTTTAATTTTAATGCTAATAGTTGCTATAACTCTTTTAAATTCCAAAAATCTATAATTATCCAAAGAGCAGTATTCAGAAGAAACTCCCTTTGCATTTTTTTCCTTGGAAGCACAATAGACATCATTGCTTGCTCACTAGCAGCAATTACAGCTAGCTGTGGTGTGCACTAGATTGCATATATACGGGGAAAAAAACATCTATATTGTTCGTATCACACCTCTGAGTAGGTACCAGGCGGATAAACACCAGCAACAACCAGCCCGATCGAAACAAGGATCAGGGCACGGTTCGCACAGCCCCAGCACCACGCTACCGCCGGTGTCGAAGCAAAACTCGGCAAGACCGGCCCTTCGCAGTACAGCAATGCTGCCACAGGATGGCAGAAAGAACACCTGGTAATTTCACTGGCTCTGCACATTCCCAAGATGCTGGAGAAAAGCCTGTAACCAGCTGAACCCTCTGCTGCTGCCCGCGTTCTGTTGCACTTGCGGAACAAGTGCCAATCACACGCAGAGTCTCGCTTATACAACGTTGCGTTGAGCCTTAGACACTGTGAAAACTAAGAGTAGTTTTAGTGCTTCTCCTTTCGACGTTATAATCTCTTCAGAGCTATGAAAAATTGTTGCTGTTTACACCTTGTGTAAACTTCAAAGAAGCGTTGTCTGCACACATCACAAAGGAAAGGCAAGATGCTACTGAGAATAGACCGACAGCGCAACTCAAAGAGTGCTTCCTGCCCGCAGGAACGGAGTAATCTCAGAGGGTATTCTATTTTTTCTTTTCAATTTGCGTACTACCACTGACAGGCATTCAAGAGGTGCAGAGTAACTCGGCGACAGTCTCTTCATGCATGATTAAACTACGGCAACGTGTGCCCCGGAAGAACAGCTTGCTTCCATGGGACATTTGCCGCCTTTGGTCCCATAGCGTTGTGTGTTTTTGTTATTCCTGCAGTCGCAGGATTAGCAAACAGCCTTGGAACAATCAGAAATTGCTGCTCACCAGTTTACCCAGCTCTGGATGAACAGCTTGCTTCAGCTTGCTCACAGCACTGTGATGGAGAAACTGCAGGATACTGCAGCTTCTGTGTTTCCATCCCTCTCCTTTCGCTCCTGGAACAGCAGTCCGATGTTCCACAGGGGGGAAATTTCGGAAGGAAGTCTGTGGGAAATTTCTGCGTTTCTTAAGTACAGAAAAAGTAACTTCAACTTTCACTCTTTAAGCAAAGGTTACTGGGTCATATTTAAATCTTTTTGGTGTAGCAAGCTGATGAAGCCTTCATCACAGACCCTATGGAAGGTTTTAGACACTTTTTTTTCCCCTGGGAAAGGCATATTACAAGACTTCATCTTGATGCTTTTGATCCTCACTGAACTCATGAAGTCTACTGTTTTTGTTAGGCCAGATAATTCTAGCATGCCTGTTGAAACAGCAGCAGAGACACACCTCTTTCCTGCTGCAACAAGTAATAACCTGAATTTGGTTTAGTTTCTACCTTTTTCCCTTAATCTCTACCTACGAAATTGAAGACTTTTCACATTAAAATTGCTATATCTCTTTCCTGAGGAAAGAAAAAAGATGAAGAAGTAACTGATACTGCAGACAAGATCTCCTTGCTTTGCCTGAGAAAAAAACCCCTGTTACTCACTAAGAGAGAATATACTAGTTTTAGAATGATGATAAGAATACAGAACGGCTTTTTTTTTTCCCCTAGGTTTTAAGACAAGGATAAGGATTCAGCGAGTTCAGTCAGTTGAACAGTTCTTGTGGTTTAGCTAATCCAAAAAAAGAAAAGTACTGTTTCTACTACTAAACTTAAGAAAAATGTAAACCATACTCCCGATTCAAACCTTTCTGCAGTATATGTAATTTCCAGTCATTTAGTGACAGACTTGTTAGACATGTTTGGCTGGTACTACGAATTTTTTTTCCCCAACAGAAAATCCATTCCTGGATTTATCCAAATGGAATTAATGAAAGCCAGCAGCCTTTAGAGTAGCTTTTATTTTTCCAGACTACTACTCATTTCCTCTTGTTTCCTCCTTGGAAAGCACCATGTACTGCTCTCTGCTTTAATAAGGCACCAGCTTAACCAATTTGAAGCAGCCCAGCGGTAATCTTAAATTAACTACAATGTCATCCATCCCTTCCCTTGACATCTGAAGATGACACCTGTGGCAGCTTCTCCTTCAGCATTGTCTTTAAGAGTGATACATGACTGCAATTTTCTTCCATCTGCTAGGGCTTCCAGCATAACAGCAAGCCTTGGGAATTTTGGGGTTTGCTGGTGCTTTATACGATAACAGATTTGCACTTTTAATGCATACAGCAATATTTGGTGGTGTGGTAAAAAAGCACACGATTTTGACCTGTTCTGCATTTGTGTCCACAATTGCGTCAATGGTGCTGTCTAAAATGAAGACAAGCTACTGATTTTTTTGAGGATTGCGAGCCCTAGTTTTCTTATCTAACTAGGCTTGAAAGTTGCTTTATTTGGATAAAGTAACATGCTGGATTTCACCTGGCTCTTTGGGATATGCAGCTACACAGTTATATGCAGACCTTTTATGGCATATGTTTCTAGAACACAACCCACGTGGGATATTCTTCTGCCTGTATTTTGAGGGGGCTCTGATTTTTTTGCTAACAAATAATAAAGAATTTTTCTAGACTTCCTCAAAAATTCTATTTTGTTTTGCTGCATTAGGGATGCACACAAACTGGCACCGTAAAATGCTCCTCCTTTTCTTCATTGACCTTTAGCAATTGCCCAGATTACCTCAAAAGCATCTGTAGAGTCTATATACCAGCTCTAGAAACAGTATCTTTTCTAACTGCTTTTTAGTTATCTTCTATTCATAATTCAGTGTTCTGTTTAAATTTGCATTTGAGCAGTCTCACATGCTTCCTAATAGTTTCACAAGTGAAATGCCTTGCTTTTCTGTTACCTGCTGTTGATTGCTTCAAGCAGGTTTAATTTATTTAATGCTTGAGAATACAGCCCATAATACTAAATATGTTTTCATGTTCAGCCCAATGTAAATTTGTGTTAAAAATAAACATGAAAGGCTTTATATAATAGGCAAAGCATCACAAGAGTACATCATACACTGGAGCAGCTATGATAAAATTATAACTGTACCGTGAGCACGGATGAATCAAGAACAATTGCAACACCTCTTCACTGGGTGTATCACATATACTTTCTTTTTTCCTCATACATAAATCAAAAATAATTCAATTCAGAGTCCCTACATTTTGATGGGTGGGAAAAGTATCACTTTGAAGTGAATTTCCAAATATGACTTAATTGGATTTCAAAAAAAAAGCCATTATATATTTCAGCAATATTCTGCTTAACTCACTCTTTACAGAGACTGAAAAAATACACTACTATAACAAAGAATAAGGCAAATTGATTCTGATGTCCACAAAAACCTGAAATCTTCCTGTTCACATCAATTTTCAAAAGTTCACCTTTCATTTTTGTGTATATGGCAAACCAAAAACTTCTTGAAATATTTTTTGATGTTAAAATTGTTCTGAATATAACTCACTTCATGCTATAAATTAAAACAGGTTGCTCATCACCTTTACTACTAAATGGCAGAAGATACAAATCCACTACATTCGTACGTTTGGCATCTCATTATGGGTTGCTCTGGCCCTCAAAGTTCTGAAATTTGATTTCTGAAATTAGGATTTAATCCTAATTTGATAATCTCCTAGCAAACATTAGATAACCTATGTGTTTGCTCATTCAACTTACTGCACAAGAAAATATTGCAGAAGACAGAATTAACCTAAAGTTTGAAACAAGTCTAAAGCAAAAAAAAGTAGCATAAATTAGAGGCACCTTAGAGAAATTTGAATCTACATTTGAATTTTTATTTTTAATTTAAATTTTTTTGAGGTAATTTCATGGAGCAAGTTGGAAAAGGTAACACAAAACTTTGTTTTTTAATATCAACTCCTGCATACTTCACTCCTAGCTTATCTCCAAGAAAGAACTTTACAAGAAAAATATACCAAGCAATCTCATGTAAAATCTACAACAAAATGATCTTTCTGATTCAAATCCAACAGTCTGCTGCACAGCTTTTCATATCAGTTGTCTTCTCAATGATCAGCAATGGGTTTCAGAGTAAACAAAGAGTCATAGAATGGCATGAGTTGGAATGGACCTTAAAGATCCTCAAATTCCAACTCCCCTACCATGGGCAGAGACATCTCTCACTAGACCAGGTTGCATAAAGCCCCATCCAGCCTTGTCCTGAACACTGCTAGGGATGATGCATCCACAACTTCTCTGCACAACCTGTTCCGGTGTCTCACCACACTCATAGTAAAGAATTTATTCCTAATGTCTCATCTAAATCTTCCTTGCTCTACTTTAAAACCACTGTCCCTCATCCTGTCGCTACACATCCTTGTAAACAGTCATTCCTCAGCCTTCCTGAAGCCCCCTTTAGGTACTGGAAGGCTGCTGTAAAAGGTCCCCAGAGCCTTCTCTTCTCCAGGATGAAGAGACCAAACATCCTTCAAAACAAGACAAGAGGATGACTATATATGAGTCTAGCTGACACATTAGGGTAAATACTGTAGCGCTTATCCATGCTGTGTTCGTAATTTAAAAGCCATTTTCATAACTATAGTGGCTGGTGAGATAATGGAAATTTTGTCTTCAGAACACAAGATGGCAGCCTCCAAAAGGAAATAGGAACTTGTCCAGAATCACTTCCAACAGTTACAGACCTTTTCTAGCGACATTAGGTCTTGAACTGCAAGAGAACAAACTTTATGATCTTTTTCATATGGATTAATCACAGAAATCATGAATAAAACCAAAAAGTAAATATGAAGCTAATATGTATTTCATTAAAAGAAATGCATATTAAAAGTAGCTGATGTGAAATATTTTGCATGTTTCCATCTATGACTTCTCAAAAGGCTTTATTTCCAAAGGCAAAAATGCAGATTGCTATTCCACAATCAAAATTTTCGAGTAAAACTTGTTAATCATAGAATCATAGAACAATTCAGGTTGGAAAAGACCCTTGGGATCATCAAGTCCAACCA
>NW_009705317.1:16482-35200 GCF_000703405.1 Apaloderma vittatum
CCAAGAACTATTCACCTCTTTACCATGCAAAACTATATAATAAATAATAAATAATAATAATAAATAAATGCTTCTTCTCATAAACAGATAGATTTTATACATGTATGGCTATATTGGAAATTATGAGGGAGCATCTAAAAGACAGTTTCCAGTTACAAAGAGGATCATACTAATCCACGGTAAACTTTGATGTTGCCGATTACCTGAGACTATATTAAGTACACTATACACTATGCAAAGTAAAGGCATAGCGGAGTTTATTTTCCTCCTTAAATAATATGCAAAGTGTTTGCATGCAAATGGAAGCACAACTCCATGGATAGCCTTCATCTTCTGCAACTTCTACCTACAAAAGTCAGAAAAGCTGTTCCAGACTTTCATGTAGCAGACAAAAAGCTTAAACTAGAGATACCATAAGGAAACTCAAGGGAAAGAAAACCTAAAAGGCTATTTTTGGACATTCCTTTAGCCTGTATCCATCTTATTCACACAGTAAGGACTCAGTCATGGGTTGTACACATGATCCTACAACAAAATACAAGTAACAATTCAACACAGTTCCATTTGCATTCACATCACAGCAATATTATCACCTTAATAAGTCATAATATCTTAAAACATATGTATGACTAAGTCAAAACAAAATTGCATCAAAAAGCTCCTCAGTTTGTCATCTTTTTAAGTAAAACACATTCCAAACCAATACACCACAAGATTATGTCCCTAACAGCTAGTTATAAAAAACAGACACCACATCAAAGACAAAACATACTTTCCCATTCTTTTGTTTTCAAGGCTTTTACTCCCCATCCTTTCCTTCAATGTTAACCACTTGTCTGAAGGCACCTGTTGCCATCCACTGCCAGCAGCAGCCTAGAGTTGTGTAGGCTAAATACCTAAGCCTTTAAGTTGCTAAAATTAGGTAAAATTAATCCCATATCCAAAGCTGGAGCATCAAACTGAATAGAACCTGTGATGATAACAGTAAATAAAAATGTCAGTGACTAGAAGATTAAATTTACAGTACTTATGTGAGACATCAGTTTAGAATGGACAAGGAAGGCACTCCAACAATGACAGCATCCTACAAGAATCATTTTATTCTGAATGTTTCTATACCATCCAAACACTTCCCCACAAGTCATACAATATCTCAAATGATTTGCAATGTAAGAGACCAAAGTGACAAAAACTTGCAGGTTTCATGAAGTTTAAAGACCATTTAAAGCTTGAGGCTGGCATACAAGATGGGTGTGTAGGCAGGCAAAATCCTTTGCAAGAGGAAGGCCTGAAGGATGCTGCAACAAGAATCGTAACTAATATAACAGATGGTAGAGCACAGCATACTCTTGTATTCTGGCACATTTCAGTTACTGCCTATCATTTAGTTGCACCTGTGTCTTTCTCTACTCAAAGATTAAAGTCCTGGGAAGCTGAACATATTTTGCTTCCATTTTTTGTCTCTTCCACACAGTTCCTCTGGCTCTCAATTCTCTGAGGTCTCCACCCATACAAGCTGGTATCTCAGAAAAAATGGGATGTATGTTCAGACCTCGTGAGATCAGACAGCCCATCACCCACCTCCATGCAGGAGGAAAAAATCCCTAAACCATTCCCAGGGGCTATATTTCACTAGGAATCTATTGTCTGTAGAGTATGGACATTTTTCCCCATGCTTTCTTGTGATATCCTGTAACCTAACTTAAACTACAAGGTTTTGTTCTCAGCACAGGGATACATTTTTCCTTCCCTCTCACGCTTTTCTTTTTCAGAACACCAATTATTTCATTGGTCATTGCTGCATGAGGACCCCTTCCAGAATCCAAAACAGTATTTCTCCAGAATAAGTCTCTCAAAAGTGCTGACCAGAGTAGAAGAATTATCTCCCATAAATTCCATATAACATTCTCCCTTAAACATACCGGAGTATTTTCTGCTTCTTAGCTAGCTTTGCCCCTTTGACGTGCGGCACCCTACAGATAAGTGCAGTACTCCGCATTTTACTGCATTGCAAAATACATTTAATATTTATTTCAGGCCACTTCCTTCCCCCCACACCCCGAGTCATGGATTTCAAGCATCTCTTTGAACATGTTGACAGGCCCTCCTGGCTTGTATATCACCAGCAGATTTCATAAGCACGCTCTCAGCGGTATCATGTAAATCATTATGAAAACACTGAAAAGCACCAGATAAGCACCTCCAAACAACTAGACTCAACAACTGCCCCCCTGGAGGCATTTACTGGAGTCACAGAGTGAACGGCCTCAGCACAGGCAATCCCAGGCAATCTGCTGCCCACAGGTTCTCCACCAGGACCAAGCCCCATTCTGGAGTGGGTTTTGCCCCATTAGCAATGCACACAGCAGGTTAAGGACTTTCATATGGACAGTATCTGTGCAACTTGTGAGAATGTGTCAAAAACCTCCTTAAAGTCATGATTAGATCATGTTTAGCCCTGTGGCTTGTTATCCTGTCAAAGGATGAAATTAGGGGGTTTTGGTTGGTTGTTTTTTTAAATCAGGTAGAGGCTTATAAACAGGTAGGTGAGGTATACACACTTCGGCCTTTTCCCAGAAATTTAAGATGAGAACGCATTCTCTCCCTGCCTTGCATCCTCCTTTTTCAAGTTAGCTCTACGTTACCCTTTAGTTTTCCTAGAATACCAGATCCTCAGACTCTGACTTCTCTAAGACCGCTGGTCACAGCAAAGCACCTGGAAAGAGGGTGAGACAATCTCAAATCATCTCGCTTAAATGGTTTCTGACTTTTGCTTCTTTCCTGTTCCAGCAGAGTTTTTATTCCTTTGCTCCCTGTGTCAACTATGCAGAGATAATCTCTTTTTTTGCATAATATTGAAGGAGAGAAAACAAAACACAAAATATTTTTGTACTCCCAGTAATCTTCTGTTGTTATCCTCCCACTGGGTAGCAAAATGACATTGTCATTAACCCATGCAGCAATGGATGAAGTAAGACGAGAAAGTAAATATTACTAATTAATCTCATTTTTCTCAGATTATTCACAATTTTATTGCATTCGAGGTTTTACATGTTTGTTTAGGCTTAATGAGAAAGAATGCCCTTAAACAAGTTGGGAAAAAAAATTAAAAGCACTGAACTATCTAGTAGAATCTCAGTTCCCTGCTACTGCAGTGCCTGCACAGGCTGTTCACAGAAGATGATAAAGGTTAAAGTGAAATCAGGCTGTTCATGTACAAACCTGCAGGAAATAAAAAGACACACAGAATCAGAAGCTGAAGATAGCATTGCGGAAATCAGTGCAGCTCTGATTGCAGAAACCAATCAAGAATCCTGAGAATGAGGAATATTGCTAAAAAATATATCAGTAACAAGCCCCATCCCCCCCAAAAAAACAAAAAAAACTCACAGGAACTGAGGAATGTAGCGCTGACCATCAATAATAAATTGGTTTTGAGATCACCTGTGCAGAAGACTGCTCATATGGGCAATGCTGACAATCTCCTCTAAAACAGCACAATCTTACTACATTATTTTTTAAAATACCCAAATTAGACTTCATTTCTTCTGCCCTCCTTTTCTACTAAATGATCTGATATTAATTTGCACATTTCAGAGTTTGGTAAGAATTTCCATAATGAAAGATGGTGTTAATACATAGCACTACCCAGCTTCATTGCTTTTCTCTCTAGGAAAATCCTTTGATTTCATACTAGGAAACACATTTCAGATAAAACCTTAGTTTGGAAAGGGTTTCTATATGAAATTTCATACATCAAACAATCTTTGGCATGAAGATTAACAAAAATGGAAGGAGGAAGGTGTATTTACTGTAGTGTTTTATTTCATGAGGCCCATGTTTTTGCAGGAAATCTCTGCTTCGCTCTCACTGAACACACTTTGGTTTCCATAGCAGAGCACTTGCATCCACCTTTTTATGGAAATGAGCACCACTGTTGTTCAAGTCCCAGGATCAGACTAGAGGTCTTCTAAGGGAAAGCACCTCCTGAAATCTGGAACTCAGGTTTGCAAATTAAGTGTTTTGCTTCGTAGGTTTGCTCCAATTGCACCACATTACGTGTGAACATAAACACAGCCAGAATCTTGCTGCAAAACATTTTGTCTTCCTTGAAAATCTATAGTCACATTTACACAGTCTCTTTCTCTTCCCTTTACAAGAAAACATTCTGTCATACCAAATGTTCCCACACTATTGATATTTACTCATTCTGAAAGTTTCATTCCCTCAGGAATGATAAAGTTGCTTGCTAATTAGGGTGTCCTCTTGCCAGATGCTTTCCTCCTTTGATTCGATCATATTTTTTGTCTCCCTCTTGTGGGAGGAGGTCTGAGGCTATACAAGAGAGTGCAAGATGATATTTGAACCTAATACCCCTTCTCACAGTGTGTGATTTGAGGCATATGCAATACATACATACATGACCGAAGAGAACAATGAACTAAGCATCACAGTCACCTTTTGTTTGTCCCCATCTCCAAGGAACTGACTGGCAGTATGGCCACTCAGACATAACGTACTCAGCACTGTTTCATATCACAGCCCCAGGCTTACAGTCAAGGAACAGGTAGGATACATGGAGAAACAACCCAGCACGCCTGTTACAAGCATAACATTTCCACAACAGTCCCTCCAAGTCTGTGTAGACATAGCCTCAAGGGTAGTGGCACAGACCAGATGGCTTTCTGTTCACATTTTCTACCATTCTTATCACAAGGCTATCCTTGCAAGGATTTCTTGTAGAGTAACAAACGCACCTATTTTCCTGAACAAACTCCCAAAGAAACAAACTCTAGAATTCCTGCTAAACACAGCCCTACATTAGAAATTTAAGACTTTCTTCTTTGCAAAGAAACAGAGAGCAAGAGGTGAAATTGAGAATAACAAGGTGTTAGAGACATGCTAAGAGATGTCCTTCCATCAGTGCAAACTGTGGATGACAACAGGGATATACCTACTCTTGACCTACTTTTGTCCTGCCAAATACTTTGGTGTACAGAGAAAAGGTGCTGGAACAAACACATAGGAGAAGCAATAAGCTATCAGCCTGGTCACATTATCATCAGAACTAGAATTCAAGAAGACAATGATGCTTGAGTTCTCACAGCCAAGCACAGCAGGCACTGGGGTGAGAGACAGAAGGTGATATTTCGACTTAGTTGAAATCAGTAGGATTAATGCATCAGTTTGATTTGAGGTGCTGTGCTCCAGCATTTCCACAGAGAAATTCTCATGGACTAAAATGTATTGTTTATTATTTTATGACAGATCACCAACCCAATTTAGTATAGCAGACATAAATACTTTGCATTATAAAGCTTCTGTTTTATCATTCAAAAAATTAGTTTGCAAATAAATTGAGGTCAAGCCCACAAGGACCATAAAATTTTGTACATGTTAAAGCCTGAATATCACAGCATCTCTTATGCGATATATATGCCCTGTAGAGTGAATTACAAATATTTGCAGAAATTACACATCTGCTCTGAAAATGTCACATCTTGCTGACACTAGGAAAAACACAGGAAGAGTTATGGGAGCAGTATGCTATAGATGAAAATTCTCCAATGAGTACGTTTTGATTAATGTTGCTGCTGCGTTCACTAACAAATGATAGGCAAGGTCACAAGTAATTTTAGTAGTCCTCTATGCTACAGCCTCCATGGTTTTACAAGGCAAGCCCCACATTTTCCAGGAGCAGTTCCCTGAAAGAAAGTAAAATACTTTGAAAATAGTAATAATATACACAAAGCTCTGAAATCCACCTCAGATATTATAACATCATAAAAAAGGATACCTCATATTTTCTTATGAAAGTTCAAGATACTTTAAAAATCTTAAAGTTATTATATCAATTTTTCTCTTTATAGTACATTGTCTTACTTGCAAAGTCTTAAGAGCTAAAAGGCCATCTAAAACTTTAACTCAGTGAAGAAAAAGTGGCTGAGGATATGAATTACCTGACCAAGCTGAAACATTAATGTAACTTTGTCTGCTGAGACAAGCTTAATTAAAGTCTGTCTGCAAAAACGCTCTACTACTTTTTATTTGAGAACTAAGTTATAAAATACCAGAAACACATACGCTACCTATATCAACCTGCCATTCAGACATGCCCTATTTCCATAATGCTTAACTGGATATTAGATAAGATAAGCAGTGAGGAGTTCATAGCTTTATCTGCATTTTACAAGGTTTTTAAATCAGCTTAAAGGAGTAACAGTTTCTTTACCGGAGCCTTACCATGTCAAGTCCAGAACAGCACGGTTAACTATTTGAACTCACCACACATTCTTTGCTGCCATGCTAAAATTCACCTCAAACCATTAACAGTTGAGAGTGTCTCCTATCCCACTGACTCCAAACCACTCCAGCTCATTTGTAACAGATGTTATGACCAACTCAAGAGCAGCGCTTCCTCCAAACTTCCCTGTCCCTGCAGTCAGCATGAAATACATAATGAATAGGTTTTTTAGCTTAAAATTTTATTTAACAGTATTCTAAGCAGCTTAAGAATGGTAAAAGTTGCTTACTTTTCAGACCTATTCAATGCCACCTGAATTTATTGGACATTATTATCAGCTGTAACTCCTGCTTTTAATCTTCAAGCACTCCTATTTGCACAGCTAAACAGAAACAGACTGCTGCAGAATAGGGAAGCAGGAAATAATGCACTTTATGCATTTAATACCTGGCCATCTGGTGCCTCAGAAATGTGTTCAACCTTAAAACAGCAAGAAAATAAAATGAGGGAGCCAAACAAGGCTTTGCTGCAACAAAAATGCATTTATTCTAATCAAACAGGGCAGTTGGCAGCTGATGCAGAGGATGTACACATAAATCCAAATGCTAATACACAGGGATTATAGGAATAGAAATACCATAGGTAAGCAGTATCAATAGAAAGCAGGATAAAGTCTCTTTCCCCAACATCCTTATTTAAATAATTTTTTTCTAATTCTCTCTTCTCTATGTTACTTAAAAAAAAAAGTGGGAAGAAAACTGAATGCATCGCATTTAGAGAAGAAAAAACATAAAATGCAACAATGTTTACCAGCTTCAGCAGCCTCATTTGCTAGATGTCATCATAGAAGCATACCGATAGTAGGTGGAATTTCTCATTAGCACACTACACGATTTCAGTACTGCAGAAAGAGGGAGTCATTCTACTTTGAAGAAAAGCCTTAAGACATAAACCCATTTATCTGCAGACAAAGGTGGCGATTGCATCGCAGGAAGAAATTAGATTGGAGAAGGCCTTTTACAGCTCCCAGGAAACTCCTGAGCTACTTCTAATGCTCCTTTTTTTGCTGCCTTAAAGATGCATGAGAGGAAAGCACTGAGCTGTGTTCGCCATGAAGCCACATGATCTTCTGGTAGAAATCTAAAAGAACAAATTACTTAATGATAAGCTTTCCATCACTTGTGCATGGTAAATTCTAACTCCTCTTAACAAAAAGCCTGTATGCACACAACTCTCTGCCCTGTGCTGACGGCCTTGCTGGAGTATGTACTGTGTGGCATAAAAATAATAAAATATATATATATGTGGAAGGTCATGAAACTTCTGGAAAAATAGCTCTTTCCTAAAGATGATTATGTTCAGACACATTATTTCAAATACTTGTCATACATAGGGAAACTTATATTTTGAAAAACAGTAACTAGGAATTTTGTTCATAATAATGTAATTCTTGTCTGATATTCAATCCAGCAGCTCTTACAGGCTTCATGATTGCTGCAAGAGTTATAACTATCCAATTTCCATATATTAATTTTTTTAAACACAAATGGCTTTGATTTTTGTTTTTATCATAAGCACTAGTCAACAACTGAAATTCTTTTACTGAAAATTCTAGTAACAGATGATGTCAAAATAGCAGAAATAGACTCTTACTACTGTACCTAGTGAGACAGACGTGTTTAACCCTTTAAATTCCTTGTAAATTATAAACTTGGCTAAACAACATGAAAATACAGTCTTCAAGTAACACCGTTACTGTTGCAAATCAAGTACTAGCCTTTGCCAGTTCTGAGTGCAAAACAAAACTAAATCAACATTCTCATGGCAGCTTGTTTGCACTTTGTATATACATATATACACTTCTGCAGCCATACACCTTTATGTTTATGTACGCTACTGAACAGTGCTTTATAGGTCTTTAATATGTTTTATCATCAAATACATAAAAATATAAACATAACAAAGAGACAAGAACACTAAGTACAAAGCAGAAGAGAACCACCAAATTCTCGTTGGAAGCAGAATGCAGCAGGACACTGTAGGTTATTTATTTATATAAAAGCAATAGAAGGGTACCCTCAGTAGATTCCTCTGGCAGGAAACAAGATCTGTCAAAGGAGCTATGAGTGCAAAAGGTGGTAAAATGGCAAAGGTCCTGAATTCTTCATAAGGGAAAAAGGATGAAGCAAAGGTTGGATTCTGGAAAGACCAATTTCACTGTGCCCAGAGATCTGATAGGCAGATAAAACACAAGCTCTTCAAATTAAATCACTCTGAAAGCGAAGTTAGTAAGCAGGAATATAAAAATAGCAAGAGCACAGTGGGACAGATGTCAGAAAGAGCAAAGTATAGTATATAAGAAAGGAAGAGGTAAAAAGGACATGCAATCAAGACAAATATAGTATGAAAACAGCCAGAAAACAGATGGTTGAGTCCTCTCCAGTTTCTCTATGCATGGTTGGTAGATCACCTGTAGTCCCTCAGAAGATCGTTCATATATAACAGAGAAAAGTGATAAGGGGTAATGGTTTTAAACTAAAAGGGGTTAGGTTTAGACTAGATATAAGAAAGAAATTCTTTACAATGACGGTGATGAAACACCAGCACAGGTTGCTTAGAGAGGTGGTAGAAACCCCATCCCTGGAGGCATTCAGGGTCAGGCTTGATGGAGCTCCGAGCAACCTGATGTAGTTTAAGATGTCCCTGCTCACTGCAGGGGGCTTGGACTGGGTGACCATTAAAGGTCTCTTCAAACCCAAACTATTCTATGATGCTATGACAAAAAAGGAGACCCACATAGTCTTTGAAAATATTTGTACAATATGCTGCAGGATTTAGCAAGAAAAAAAATGGAGTAAAGATAAAAAAAAAACTCCTGCACTTCATAGAATGGCATAGGCTGGAAGGGACCTTAGAGATCGTTCACAAGTAAAAGCCATCATAGTTACATTGTATTAAAATGCATGTATTGCTTTAAAATTATTAGGCAATGTGTCGATTTCCTCATTTTTTTACCCCACAAATGCTAGTATAGTGAAAATAAAAACTGCATGTACTAAGGAGAATTATCAGCAGATGACCATGAGAAAATATTCAATTACTTTAACTTCATTTTTCATTAGAAGGAGAACTGTGATCAGGCAATTAATCACAACACACTAGGAAAATGCAAACAGAAGCTAGAATGGCATAAGTGAGCATTTAACCAAATTCTACATTTTTGAATCATAGGCCTGATGAAGTTCATTATTAGAAAGCACACTAGAGGAAATTTAGAGCACTTAGTAGTTAAGAGGACTCATGGGAAAGAAGTGTGGCTCAAGAAGGCTGGAAAAAGTAAACCAATATATATATCTTCAGAAAATTGCACCGTCTGAGAAGTGTGAACTACTCAGTTCAAACTGAAGTCTCAGAAAAACAATGGAACAAATAAAAAGCACCCAGAAGGTAGGATCGACTACATAAGTATTGTCCACATGGATTTGTAAAGAACAGGCTGCTAAATCAAGTTGATTTTTTCCATGACATGATAAAAGCCCTCATGTGAAAGGGAAAATCAGTAGCTAGCTTACATTCACCTTCTTTGGCTTTTGGTGCTGTTTCACACAATGTTTTCGTTAGACAGTCTAGACGAACCGCCTTTAAAATGGGCAAAACCAGTTTGAAAGACATATTTAGACCCATCAACAGATCACTGTCAAACCAAGATGTCAGTAAAGGATGAATCAAGTGGGATTCTGCAGAGGGTTGGTCCTGGGTCTAGTAGTATTTATTCGGTAATTTCATTAATCATTTAGATCACGGAGCCCAGTGAGCGCTTATAAAATGTGACACTTATCTGCACACAACATGGGGCCTCCAGCTTCTTTCAGGGCCCTAGAGAACAAGATTAGAATCAAAATAATCTTGACAAATTGAAAAAATGATTTAAAAAATAAAAATAAATGATTCAGTAGGGAGAAGTGTGAGATATTAGGTAAAAAAAAAAAATAAACTGTACAAGATGCAGAACAGTTGTCTCAGATAACAGTTCCTGATGAGAAACTGTGGAATTGTAATGGGTTACCTACGTGAATCAATACATTCATACCCTCATAAAGCATGAGTCTTAGTACAGTAACATATACAGTTTCTAAGGCTCCACAGAATCTAAATACAAGGTTACATTCCTGTTCTACAGCACACAGTACACGGAGTGGAAATCTGGCTGAGCTTTCTGCTCCACTTACTCTAGCATCAAATTCCTGAAGCACCTCAGTCACATGTTATTATGTGGCCGGGATGCAGCTTATGGTACACAGAATATATTCTTTTAGGGAAAAATGGTGGGCTTAGAAGGGCAGCTCTTCTCATCTGGGAATCCTTTTCAGCAAAGGGAATGACTCTATAACTGGCTTGAAGCCACACCCCTGGGACAGGGGACACTTATGATATGGAAAAGTACATTACGAGTAAGGTAAGAATTTAAATAATTTAGTAGGCTTCAGAATATATTTTTAGATAAGCAGCTACAAACTTTGGTGACTTCAATAAGTTTTCCATCAAAAATCAGACCTTTTCTTCAGTGGAAAGATGATAGGTATTATAATACTGAAGTCATACAAACAGCTGTGAATCCTCTTACCACAAAATGGTCATTTTGGAAAAAAAAAAAAATCAGTCCATATTTGCAGAATCAAAGAAGTTACATAAGGGAATACTGGTGCCCTGTTTTCCTCACGATCCTTAGAATAAAAGTTTCCTACAAGCCCCATGTCATCACATTTATGTAGGCACTGGAACTAACAAATAAACAAGGTAAATGTGAAAGGTGGTAGGACTAGAAGTTTATTCCAGTTACAGGGCAGGATTGAATGCTCCAAGAGAAGCCTCAAACTGCAGGAGACTATTGAGTTTCCACAACAAGGATGTGAATTGAACAATACTTGGTACAAGCTCCGTTCATTTCAATCTGAGCAAATTGAGGATTTCACTCTAGATTTACTGCTGTGCTACATTCCAGAATTGGAAGGCGCTGACGAAATACTGGCTCTAGATAATACACAGCCAGACGCAGCTTTATTATGGGGTGTCTTTTGTGGAAGGTGGAGTGGAAGAGAAAGAGTAAATGTCAACAGATGCCTGGATTGTGTTTGCACTATGACAGCTCCCTCAGAAAAAAAACGAGCACTTGATATCTTGTAATGAAAATAACTTTATGCATGACATTTCCAGAAAAGTGTCCTGTCCACATCCCCCCAGTCAGTCTCATTTTAATGTATATTATCACCATACAAAATGGCTAAGGAACACCGAATAGCAAAAATCTCATTCTGCTTTGACATTGCTTGCATGGAGAATCTCTTACATTATTTCAACAGTGCTATGAAATGACAGCTTTTAGGCCAGACACACTGTCTGAATCTAGATGTTGTAACTCAGATGGGTCCACTTAGACAATTTAGACTACACTGGTGTGAGAAAGAATACACATCTCTCTAATGTCAGGCAAATTTTTAACCCTTTTTAAAAAAAAAAATATATATATACACATAAAACTGATCCTTTTTGTTAGAAGTTCACTTCATAGCAAGTTTACTTTGACCGTTAGTTTTCTGTTGTTGGTTTGTTTGTTGTTTCTTTATTTTCATTTGTAGGGGTTTTTTTTCAATGCTACATTTTCTGTGAATTGCTGTGCAACTATGTATCAGGAATCAAAATTTGCAAAATTCAGTCGGCTTGATTCAGACTCTTAAGAGCCTTAGATGTCTTATCTAAGGTATATTTCCTTCCCCCCTTCCTTATAAGATAGATTGTTACAAGTCCTAATGTAAGTTCATAAAATGTTTGACAATTCTTGAAGTTAAATTGCAAGTTTATAACTATTTTATTTTTGTCCCAGAAAATATGTGTTTATTCCACAATACAAAAATACCAGGTTCATGTTAGGCAGAGCACTCATATAATTATGTAAAACTATCAGTCAGGGATGAATCATCATGAAAACAAGGTCTGACAATCTCTTTTCACAAGTAGATGGAAAAGAAGCTACTAGCCATCTGGACGCAGCATTTTCAGATACTCATTTGATAAACCAAATACAAAATTTAGTTCCCCCTGACAGCAGCAATGCCATCCTCAGATCCATGATAAACGGAACATTAGCATGCTTCTTAAAGCTTTTTAAATGAGAAAAGCTTCTAGTCCTAAGAGACCAAAGATCGTTTAAATCTTCCCTATGACAAGGAAGTCAAAGTGGATCTCCCTTGTTGTTACAATTACCACATTTATAAATGTTTCTACAACTTTCATGAAGTGTCCCTCAGCTGTATTATTATTTCTCCAGTAAATCTTTAGCTACTTTACAAAAATAATAAAGAACACAGTTTGATGCATATCTGTGAAGTAACAGTTCAATTTTGACTTATGATATATCAAGGAGAGTGGCAAAAGTGATGAAATTAGTGCTCCTCATGTCAGTAGGTTCCATAACTAATATTTCTTCCTGTTGTCTACCTATAAAATTACAGTCATAAAATCACTAAGGTTCGGAGAGACCTCTAAGATCATTTAGTCCAACTCTCAACCCAACACTACCATGACCACTAAACTATATCCTGAAATGCACAGGATTCTTTTGAGTAAAGCTTTTGCAGGGAATAGTTTAGTCTGTTAGTAAACCTGAAGGTGTAAGATAACAAAAGCTTTATAAACATGCTAAATTTCCTATTACAGCAAAGTATCGAATGCAAGCATACATATCTAAACTTTTAAAAGCATGTTTTGATTATTTACTGACAATACATATACAGGAAATCTCTATACCTTTTATAACTTCTGGCCTTTGGTGACTTTTACTTACATACACATACATATAAAAGCTACGCGCAGACACAGACCAATCTGAAGTGAAGGCAAATGACAGATGAACCATGAGGCCATATTGATTCCCTCCGCTGTAATGCAACTCAGGAGTGAAGTACAGCATCATTATTTGAGATACTGTCCATTAATTTTTCCTTGCTCTACAAGTTCTTGATTATAATGTATTAGCAGTGCATGCATGAGTGAGCACTGCTCTAATTTGAAACAATGCTCGTGTCCCACGGTGAGCAATATTAATTAAAATCTCATTTCTGTTTTCCCTGATCACTCCTCCTGACATTTCCAGGTAAAGTTAAATAAAAATGTATGTCAGTATCTAAAAGCTAGCTATCAGCAAATACATCATGTAACTGAAGCACTGTATGCTGAACATCAGTTTAAATGGTTTCTCTTTAAAAACTGTGTGTCTTTGTCCATGCAATTTCATATTATGGTGTTTATTAATAGCAGTATTCATATCAGGCCACCTTTGCACATTTGAGAAGTTGATGATATCACAAATGACATATACATGCTTTCTGGAATATTAAGTGTAATACCAAGTAATAAGTCACTTGTGCATTTATTGATACTCCAGCTAAGACAAAAGTAAAAAAAAAAAAAGCAAAGCTTTAAGAATTAAAACATGTAAAATGAAAGCTTGATATACAAAATAAAGTAAAATATAAAGCAGAACAGGTATTACAAACAAAATAATCCTTGTGCAAAAACTAAGTATCTGAAAAGAAGTTTACAGTTTCCAGTTGGGTCTTTCAAGCCAAGTTAATTGCTAATTAATATCAGGTGGCTTGGCTAATTACAAATAAGTATACAGAGTTTATAGAAGCTCTTTAGGTAAAATATATTTTCACGTACTCTGCTGTGCAACCACTTTCCTCAGGGAAGTAATCTGGTCACCAGTGTTTCCATAACTACATTTAAGACCATTCATTTGCAAGATGAAATATGGTACAGAAAATATACATAATATTAATCAGTATACAAGTATTTCTCTCCAAAAGAATCTTAAAGATACATGGCATGCACACAAAGCTCTGTTAAAATTACTGCTATTTGGTGCGTGAATAGTAGTGCCCGTGATGTCCATTCCTGTCCATCCTGCTGTAGGTGATCCTGCTCCAGCTGGGGGGTTGGACTAGATGATCTCCTTTCCAACTCTTAACATTCTGTGATGAAAATCCCTACCTCACATGAAATGCTGGCTGTGCCGATGATGAGAAAACTTATCCCAACAGAAAAGCCCAGTTCACCAGCAAGAACGATGGCAAAAAATGCTCTTGAAGCTCCTACCATTGCAGCCAGGAAGCATTCAAACTGCAGTCATCCTTTACTGTTCTGATGACAAACAGGTTAAGCAAAGATACTAAATTCAAATTATGATAAACTAAGTATTTTCTAGAAATGCCCTGCAGCTAGGAGAATACATCAGTTCACCTAAAAGTTTATCATTCTTTCCTCTGGATTTTCATTATTTTCAACTATCTGGATAAAAGTTCTCGTAAATGTAAACAGGCCATCCTAAACTACCTTTTAACCACATTTTTACCATCAGAAATATTATATTCCTATGTTTCATTTTCAAATACAAGCATATCAGCCAAAAACAGCAGCCCCTTCAAGCTCTTTACTTTTTCTTTAAACTGAAACTTGTTCCATTGTCCAACAGCCTAGCCAGTTGTCGTTTTCATGGAGCATCCTTCTGCAGAAAATGGGTTTTTCCTGTAACGTAGCTAATCTAGTTGAAAATACAGGGGGTGGGGGGTGTCAGAGATGATGTTCTGATCACCCTTAACAAGAGGAACTCAACTTGTAATTTAACTGCCCGCAGTGTAACTTAATATAACTTGGCAATATATTTTCAATTAACTTGCAAGTACATTAAGCTCATGTAAAATTTAAAGAGCAAGAAATTGAATTAATACATAAATAGAGCTCCGAATCTGAGAGACATTCCCACAGAATGTAGAAACAGGGCCTTGTGTGTTACTTGCTATTGAGCATATATTTCAATTCCTTATTGTAACTGAATAAACTAAAAGAAGGTTTCCCTCATTTCTTGTGTAAAGTATCTGCAAAAGGATGCACATTTATTACAGCCAGCCACACTCACTGGCTCATCAATCCCAGCTGCAGGATGTCAGTGTATTGGGTTTGTGTGGCAAGCTTCAGGGGCTCTGGGGATGCCTTCTGTGAGAAGCTACCAGAATCTTCCCCCATGTCCAACAGAGCCAAGGCCAGCCAGCTCCAAAGATGGACACACCACTGGCCAAGGCTGAGCCCCTCAGCCATGGTGGTAGCACCTCAGTGATAACATATTTAAAAGAGGGGGAAAAAGTGATCGTACAATTGCAGGCAGGGAGAGGAGTGAGAATACACGAGAGAAACAACTGCAGACACTACGGTCAGTGAAAAAGGGGGAGGAGGCGCTCCAGTCCCTAGAGCAGACATTCTCCTGAATCCTGGTGAAGACCACGGTGAGGCAGGTTGTCCCCTGGCAGCCCATGGAGGTTGACAGGGGTCTAGACATTCACCTGCAGGCCATGGAGGATCACACACTGGAGGATGGATGTCTGAAGCAGGCTGTGATCCCAAGGGATGCCCATGCTGGAACAGGCTGCTGGCAGGACCTGTGGTCCCATGGAGTGAGGAGCCCACACCAGAGCAGGTTTGCTGGTGGGACTTATGACCCCATGGGGGGCTCATGCTCCTGAAGGACTGCACCCCATAGAAAGGATTCATGTTGGAGCAGCTTGTGAAGAACTGTCTCCTGTGGGAGGGACCTCATACTGGAGCGGGGGAAAAGTGTGAGAAGTCATTCCCCTGAGGAGGAAGGAGAAGCAGAGACAATGTGATGACTTGACCACAAACCCCATGCCCTGTCACCCTGTGCCGCTCAAAGTGTGGAGGTGGGAAAATCAGGAATGAAGGCTAAGCCTAGGAAGAAGAGAGGCATGGTGGGAAGGTGCTTTTATGATTTGGTTTATTTCTCATTGTCCTTCTCTGATTTGATTGGTAATAAACTGTCAAATCTGTTTTGCCCATGATGGTAGTTGCCAAGTGATCTCCTTGTCCTCATCATGACCCATGGGCCTTTTCACTATATTTTCTCTCCTTTGCCTAGTTGAGGAGGGAGAGTGACAGGAGCAGCTTCAATGGGCACCTGGCCTCCAGCCAAGGTCAAACCACTACAGTCACACAACCAGCTCCCAGTTCTAGTGATAGCTAAGATGACAACAGCCACCAAACTCCAGGTGGTTAAATTTCCATGTAGCTTCCATTACAAGATGAATATAACCCATGACTACTTACACTCACCTTCCTAAGGCATGTAGACATATGATCACCTGCAATCCTCAAGATACAATAGCTGGCCCTATCTTAGCCTGGCACAATTACAACTTTTGTGGCCTCACCTGGTCTTGTACTCAGGTCCCAAGTGCAAGACTGTGGGTTTGTGTTCAGTGGCTTCAAAGGAGCCACATCCTCAAGTCAAAAACCAAAAGCATTATCAGCTACAGCAAAGAGAGGAGAAAATGCAATGCCTACAAATTTACTGGAAGTGATTTTTTTTTTTTTTTAACGTGATCTGGTACGAGTTTCTGAACAGATCCTAGCACAATGCCAACAAAGTTTTAACAGAAGTGTTCTGGTAACAGAGTTTAGATTTTTCTCATTGTGTGGACCATTTTTTCTTTACTTCAAGAAAATCTTGAAATCAAGGCAGGAAAATCTTGTGTTTATATGGCAGAGGAGATTCTTAGTAGAAGACCACAGATGGCAGAGCTCAGTTTTCTCCTATGTGGACTTACCCCCAAAACTTGCTGAACTTCTAAGGGAGTGTCTAGCTATGGTTTGGACCTTCACGTAATAGTTTCTTAGTTGTTTTCACTAATGAAAGAGCACTACTAATGTACAAAAGTATTGTGAAAAAAGAAACCAAACTGAAACTAAAGTCACTCTTTAAAATACTAAGTAGACCCCATTCATTTAAATCAATAGACCCAGAACTTAATGGAGTCTAACATTCTATTAATTAGTAAGGCAAAGGGAAATGTTTTATAAAGTAGCACTTAACTGTGGCAACATTACTAGAAATGATACATTATGGATTTTGAAAAAGGGTGGGATATTGCAGTGGAGGGAATGAAAATGTCAAAAAAATAGAAAAAAAATACAAAACCCAGAAGCATTGGTTAATGCCAAGGTAGACATCTACAGATATTTATGATGGCAAGCTCTATAGATAATTTTTGGAGGTTTAAGGTCAAATCCAGCCACTTGCAATACATGAAATTATTCAGGCCAGCCAAATATGAAACGGCTTTCCACAAACTACTTCAGTATTTATACAACAAAACTTCAACAAACCCACTTAAAAAGTAGCTGCAATTCCCACAATACTGCTGTCAGTCTATTTAGCAATGATACAGCCCAATGATTCATAAACAAATGTGCTACTAGGTGTCTTAATTGCTGCCCTTTAAGTAAAACTAAGAAAAGACTTTCGAATCAGCTATATACATTCACCAATACCCAAATTAGTCTGCTGAGCAATCCCAGAATAAGGCGCTATTTGCTCAGGAAGAAATTTTAGCATGTTTATGTGAAACATAGCTCCTTGCTCCATCATTGAATGTCCTCACACTTTCTTACTTTAGATCAGTAACAGTCACCTGTGAACACATGAAAATGTCATAGAATCATTGCGTGTTGTCACTAAAAGGAAAATATATTTCTTTTTCTAGCTTTACATAATCCATTTAAAGTGTATCACCTGAAAATTAATTGCATACCTGTGTATGAGACAGGACAGAGTATCAGAAAAAAAAGTCTAGTTGTATTTGTGTTAAAACATAAAATGCATTGCAAAAAATATTGATAGGCTCAGGATAAAGAAAGCCTACCACCATACAAGTCTAAGCCATTCCCTCTTAGGGGGACTATTCTAATTGTTAATTGTTCTTAACATGTATACAGTACAAAAATCAGTATTACACATCAGACTATCGCTCTATTTACAATATTTTCACTATAGATCTGAAATCATGCACCTTTCAGAAAGCTGCAGAATGCTTAAGATCCTCAAATACAATAGTGACTTGAAGCATACCAGCAATGCTTAAAGCAAATATTCCATGCGAACACTCGGAAAAAGACATAAAATTTCTTTTTCGCATCTTGACAGGAAGGGAAGCACAGCATACCCCAATACAAATGACCAGATAATCAAAGCTACAACATAAGGCCTTACACAGACACAAGTATCATCCTGATGGACCTGAAGACTCTACGAGAGCCTGCAATTCTGCTTGTGTGCGCTAACATAAATCCTCTGTATTAAGTCACCAGGAGCAAGACTGCAAGTGGAAGCTCAGTCAGTGGCCAGAAAACACCAGTAAAGCCCTATATTTTTCTGCTTTAAAAAATATGTTCACCACTCCCATTGTTCTTGGTAACAAACTGGAGTGGCCCCTGAACAAGCCAGGAGCTCAGAGTACTCAGTGGTTTGACAGCACCAGCTGGATCCAAATACTCCAAGGGAAGTGCTCATTATCTTTCTAAAGAGCAGGCCTTGGCTAATAGGAATTGTGATGAAGTTACATTTATATA
>NW_009705318.1:0-469 GCF_000703405.1 Apaloderma vittatum
TAGGAATAATTTCTTTACTGAAAGGGCTATTAGGCATCAGAACAGGTTGCCTATAGAGGTGGTGGAATCTCTATCCCTGGATGTATTTAAAAGTCATGTAGACATAGTGCTTAGGGATGTGGCTTAATTGAGGACTTGTCAGTGTTAGGTTAATGGTTGGACTCAATTCCAATCTGGGCAATTCTGTGACTCTGTGGTTCTCTGCAGTGTCATATCACATGGGAATTTCCAAGCAGGTCCTTCAGCAGGCCAGAACCTGCTCTCCTGAAGTCCTACTCTTGACCTTGTTCCCTTCTCTCAGGAACCTCAACTCTCCTTGCTCACCCCTGACTATTACATCCCTGAGCAGCTCCTCCCTGTTTCTAAACACAGTATCCCGCAGGGCACCTCTCCTCACAAACTCCACAGTCATCACCCATGTCAGAAAGGCATCACCGGTGATCTCCAGGAAGCTCCTGCATGGCTTGCA